>NW_027098237.1:0-100000 GCF_019320115.1 Miscanthus floridulus
GCAAACCATGCACCTATCTTGCGTCAAGATTAACACTATCTCCAAAAGGACAGAAACAAGCTTCCACTTAAGCATCGTCATCTAGTGGCACCATCGGGTGTGTCCAAAACAATTTGTAAGCCTATGGTACATCTAGCGCAAACCATGCACCTATCTTGCATCGACACTAACACTATCTCCAAACGGAAAGAAGTGAGGTTCCACATGACCCACGTCACCTAGGAGTTCCATCGGGTGCGTCCAAAATGATTTGCTGTATGTTCGACGCAAACCATGCACATATCTTGTGTCAAAATTAGCACTATCTCCAAACAGACCGAAACGAGCTTCCACTTAAGCATCGTCATCTAGTGGCACCGTCGGGTGCATCCAAAATGATTTGTAAGCCTATCGTACATCTAGCGCAAACCATGCACCTATCTTGCACTGACACTAACTCTGTCTCCAAATAGAAAGAAGTGAGATTCCACATGACCCACGTCACCTAGGAGTTCCATCGGGTGCGTCCAAAATGATTTATGATCCTGTGGTACGTTCGACGCAAACCGTGCACCTATCTTGCTTCAAGATGAGCAATATGTCCGAAAGGCCAAAACAAGCTTCCACTTGAGCCTCGTCACCTAGTGGTACCATCGAGTGTGTCCAAAATGATTTCTGGGCCTATGGTACGTCTAGCGCAAACCATGTACCTATCTTGCACCGACACTAACACTGTCCCCAAACGGAAGTAAGAGAGATTCCACATGACCCACGTCACCTAAGAGTTCCATCGGGTGCGTCCAAAATGATTTTTGATCCTATGGTACGTTTGATGTAAATCGTGCGCCTATCTTGCGTCAAGATTAGCGCTATCTCCAAACAGACCGAAACGAGCTTTCAATTAAGCCCCGTCACCTAGTGGTACCATCGGGTGCGTCCAACACGATTTCTAGCCTATGGTACGTTCGAGGCAAACCTTGCAATTATATTGTGTCAACATTAGCTCTATGTCCGAGAGGCCGAAATGAGCTTCCACTTGAGCCTCGTCACCAAGTGGTACCATCAAGTGCGTCCAAATCGATTTGTAAGCCTATGGTACATCTAGCGCAAACCATTCACCTTTCTTGCACCGACACTAACACTAACACTGTCTCCAAACAGAAAGAAGTGAGATTCCACATGACCCACATCACCTAAGAGTTCCATTGGGTGCATCCAAATGATTTCTGAGCCTACGGCACGTTCGGCGCAAAATGTGCAGCTATCTCCAAACGGACCGAAATAAGCTTCCACTTGAGCCTCGTCACCTAGTGGTATCATCAGATGCATCTAAAACGATTTTAGATCCTATGGTACATCTAGCACAAACCATTCACCTATCTTGCACCGACACTAACACTATCACCAAACGGAATGAAGAGAGATTCCGCATGACCCATGTCACCCTGGAGTTCCATCGGGTGCGTCCAAAACGATGTCCAAGCCTATGGTACGTTCAACGCAAACCATGCATCTATCTTGCGTCAAGATTAGCACTATCTTCAAACGGACCGAAATGAGCTTCCACTTAAGCATCGTCATCTAGTGGCACCATCGGGTGTGTCCAAAATGATTTGTAAGCCTATCGTACATCTAGCGCAAACCATGCACCTATCTTACACCGACACTTACACTGTGTCCAAACGGAAAGAAGTGAGATTCCACATGACCCACGTCACCTAGGAGTTCCATCGGGTGCGTCCAAAACGATGTCCAAGCCTATGGTACGTTCGACACAAACCGTGCACCTATCTTGCATCAAGATTAGCACTATCTCCCAACGGAGCAAAACAAGCGTCCACTTGAGCCTTGTCATCTAGTGGTACCAAAGGTGCGTCCAAAATGATTTGTAAGCCAATGGTACATATAGCGCAAAACATTCACCTATCTTGCACAGACACTAACACTGTCTCCAAACGGAAAGAAGTGAGATTCCACATGACCCACGTCACCTAGGAGTTCCATCGGGTGCATCCAAAACGATTTCCTAGCCTATGGTATGTTCGACGCAAACCATGCACCTATCTTGCGTCAAGATTAGCACTATCTCCAAACGGACCGAAACGAGGTTCCACTTAAGCATCGTCATCTAGTGGCACCATCGGGTGCGTCCCAAACGATTTGTAGGCCAATGGTACATCTTGCGCAAACCATGCACCTATCTTGCACCGGCACTAACACTATCTCCAAACAGAAAGAAGTGAGATTCCACATGACCCACGTCACCTAGGAGTTCCATCGGGTGCATCCAAAATGATTTCCAAGCCTATGGCATGTTCAACACAAACCATGCACCTATCTTGTGTCAAGATTAGCACTATCTCCAAAAGGACCGAAACGAGCTTCCACATAAGCATCGTTGTCTAGTGGCACCATCGGGTGCGTCCAAAATGATTTGTAAGCCTATGGTACATCTAGCGCAAACCATGCACCTATCTTGCACCGACACTAACACTATCTCCAAATGGAAAGAAGTGAGATTCCGCATGACCCACGTTATCTAGGAGTTCCATCGGGTGCATCGAAAATGATTTCCTAGCCTATGGTATGTTCGACGCAAACCATGCACCTATCTTGCGTCAAGATTAGCACTATCTCCAAATGGACCAAAACGAGCTTCCACTTAAGCACGTTATCTAGTGGCACCATCGGGTGCGTCCAAAATGATTTGTAAGCCTATCGTACATCTAGCGCAAACCATGCACCTATCTTGCACCGACACTAACACTGTCTTCATAAGGAAAGAAGTGATGATCCACATGACCCTCGTCACCTAGGAGTTCCATCGGGTGCATCCAAAACGATTTCCTAGCCTATGGTATGTTCGACGCAAACCATGCACATATCTTGCGTCAAGATTAGCACTATCTCCAAACAGACCAAAATGGGCTTCCACTTAAGCATCGTCATCTAGTGGCACCATCAGGTGCGTCCAAAATAATTTGTAAGCCTATGGTACATCTAGCGCAAACCATGCACCTATCTTGCACCAACACTAACACTGTCTCCAAACGGAAAGAAGTAAGATTCCACATGACCCACGTCACCTAGGAGTTCCATCGGGTGCGTCCAAAATGATTTCCAAGCCTATGGTATGTTCGACGCAAACCATGCACCTATCTTGCGTCAAGATTAACACTATCTCCAAAAGGACAGAAACAAGCTTCCACTTAAGCATCGTCATCTAGTGGCACCATCGGGTGCGTCCAAAACGATTTGTAAGCCTATGGTATATCTAGCGCAAACCATGCACCTATCTTGCACCGACACTAACACTATCTCCAAACGGAAAGAAGTGAGATTCCGCATGACCCACGTTACCTAGGAGTTCCATCGGGTGCATCCAAAATGATTTCCTAGCCTATGGTATGTTCGACGCAAACCATGCAACTATCTTGCGTCAAGATTAACACTATCTCCAAATGGACCAAAACGAGCTTCCACTTAAGCTCATTATCTAGTGGCACCATCGGGTGCGTCCAAAATGATTTGTAGGCCTATTGTACATCTAGCGCAAACCATGCACCTATCTTGCACCGACACTAACATTGTCTTCATAAGGAAAGAAGTGAGGATCCACATGACCCTCGTCACCTAGGAGTTCCATCGGGTGCATCCAAAATGTTTTCCTAGCCTATGGTATGTTCGACGCAAACCTTGCACATATCTTGCATCAAGATTAGCACTATCTCCAAACAGACCGAAATGGGCTTCCACTTAAGCATCGTCATCTAGTGGCACCATCAGGTGCGTCCAAAATAATTAGTAAGCCTATGGTACATCTAGCGCAAACCATGCACCTATCTTGCACCGACACTAACACTGTCTCCAAACGGAAAGAAGAGAGATTCCACATGACCCACGTCACCTAGGAGTTCCATCGGGTGCGTCCAAAATGATTGCCAAGCCTATGGTATGTTCGACGCAAAAACCATGCACCTATCTTGCGTCAAGATTAACACTATCTCCAAATGGACCAAAACGAGCTTCCACTTAAGCTCGTTATCTAGTGGCACCATCGGGTGCGTCCAAAATGATTTGTAAGCCTATCGTACATCTAGCGCAAACCATGCACCTATCTTGCACCGACACTAACACTGTCTTCATAAGGAAAGAAGTGAGGATCCACATGACCCTCGTCACCTAGGAGCTCCATCGGGTGCATCCAAAACGATTTCCTAGCCTATGGTATGTTCGACGCAAACCATGCACATATCTTGCGTCAAGATTAGCACTATCTCCAAACAGACCGAAATGGGCTTCCACTTAAGCATCGTCATCTAGTGGCACCATCAGGTGCGTCCAAAATAATTTGTAAGCCTATGGTACATCTAGCGCAAACCATGCACCTATCTTGCACCAACACTAACACTGTCTCCAAACGGAAAGAAGTAAGATTCCACATGACCCACGTCACCTAGGAGTTCCATCGGGTGCGTCCAAAATGATTTCCAAGCCTATGGTATGTTCGACGCAAACCATGCACCTATCTTGCGTCAAGATTAACACTATCTCCAAAAGGACAGAAATAAGCTTCCACTTAAGCATCGTCATCTAGTGGCACCATCAGGTGCGTCCAAAACGATTTGTAAGCCTATGGTATATCTAGCGCAAACCATGCACCTATCTTGCACCGACACTAACACTATCTCCAAACGGAAAGAAGTGAGATTCCACATGACCCACGTTACCTAGGAGTTCCATCGGGTGCATCCAAAATGATTTCCTAGCCTATGGTATGTTCGACGCAAACCATGCAACTATCTTGCGTCAAGATTAACACTATCTCCAAATGGACCAAAACGAGCTTCCACTTAAGCTCATTATCTAGTGGCACCATCGGGTGCGTCCAAAATGATTTGTAGGCCTATCGTACATCTAGCGCAAACCATGCACCTATCTTGCACCGACACTAACATTGTCTTCATAAGGAAAGAAGTGAGGATCCACATGACCCTCGTCACCTAGGAGTTCCATCGGGTGCATCCAAATTGTTTTCCTAGCCTATGGTATGTTCGACGCAAACCTTGCACATATCTTGCGTCAAGATTAGCACTATCTCCAAACAGACCGAAATGGGCTTCCACTTAAGCATCGTCATCTAGTGGCACCATCAGGTGCGTCCAAAATAATTAGTAAGCCTATGGTACATCTAGCGCAAACCATGCACCTATCTTGCACCGACACTAACACTGTCTCCAAACGGAAAGAAGAGAGATTCCACATGACCCACGTCACCTAGGAGTTCCATCGGGTGCGTCCAAAATGATTGCCAAGCCTATGGTATGTTCGACGCAAAAACCATGCACCTATCTTGCGTCAAGATTAACACTATCTCCAAATGGACCAAAACGAGCTTCCACTTAAGCTCGTTATCTAGTGGCACCATCGGGTGCGTCCAAAATGATTTGTAAGCCTATCGTACATCTAGCGCAAACCATGCACCTATCTTGCACCGACACTAACACTGTCTTCATAAGGAAAGAAGTGAGGATCCACATGACCCTCGTCACCTAGGAGCTCCATCGGGTGCATCCAAAACGATTTCCTAGCCTATGGTATGTTCGACGCAAACCATGCACATATCTTGCGTCAAGATTAGCACTATCTCCAAACAGACCGAAATGGGCTTCCACTTAAGCATCGTCATCTAGTGGCACCATCAGGTGCGTCCAAAATAATTTGCAAGCCTATGGTACATCTAGCGCAAACCATGCACCTATCTTGCACCAACACTAACACTGTCTCCAAACGGAAAGAAGTAAGATTCCACATGACCCACGTCACCTAGGAGTTCCATCGGGTGCGTCCAAAATGATTTCCAAGCCTATGGTATGTTCGACGCAAACCATGCACCTATCTTGCGTCAAGATTAACACTATCTCCAAAAGGACAGAAATAAGCTTCCACTTAAGCATCGTCATCTAGTGGCACCATCGGGTGCGTCCAAAACGATTTGTAAGCCTATGGTATATCTAGCGCAAACCATGCACCTATCTTGCACCGACACTAACACTATCTCCAAACGGAAAGAAGTGAGATTCCGCATGACCCACGTTACCTAGGAGTTCCATCGGGTGCATCCAAAATGATTTCCTAGCCTATGGTATGTTCGACGCAAACCATGCACCTATCTTGCGTCAAGATTAACACTATCTCCAAATGGACCAAAACGAGCTTCCACTTAAGCTCGTTATCTAGTGGCACCATCGGGTGCGTCCAAAATGATTTGTAGGCCTATCGTACATCTAGCGCAAACCATGCACCTATCTTGCACCGACACTAACATTGTCTTCATAAGGAAAGAAGTGAGGATTCACATGACCCTCGTCACCTAGGAGTTCCATCGGGTGCATCCAAAATGATTTCCTAGCCTATGGTATGTTCGACGCAAACCATGCACATATCTTGCGTCAAGATTAGCACTATCTCCAAACACACCGAAATGGGCTTCCACTTAAGCATCGTCATCTAGTGGCACCATCAGGTGCGTCCAAAATAATTAGTAAGCCTATGGTACATCTAGCGCAAACCATGCACCTATCTTGCACCGACACTAACACTGTCTCCAAACGGAAAGAAGAGAGATTCCACATGACCCACGTCACCTAGGAGTTCCATCGGGTGCGTCCAAAATGATTGCCAAGCCTATGGTATGTTCGACGCAAAAACCATGCACCTATCTTGCGTCAAGATTAACACTATCTCCAAATGGACCAAAACGAGCTTCCACTTAAGCTCGTTATCTAGTGGCACCATCGGGTGCGTCCAAAATGATTTGTAAGCCTATCGTACATCTAGCGCAAACCATGCACCTATCTTGCACCGACACTAACACTGTCTTCATAAGGAAAGAAGTGAGATTCCGCATGACCCTCGTCACCTAGGAGCTCCATCGGGTGCATCCAAAACGATTTCCTAGCCTATGGTATGTTCGACGCAAACCATGCACATATCTTGCGTCAAGATTAGCACTATCTCCAAACAGACCGAAATGGGCTTCCACTTAAGCATCGTCATCTAGTGGCACCATCAGGTGCGTCCAAAATAATTTGTAAGCCTATGGTACATCTAGCGCAAACCAAGCACCTATCTTGCACCAACACTAACACTGTCTCCAAACGGAAAGAAGTAAGATTCCACATGACCCACGTCACCTAGGAGTTCCATCGGGTGCGTCCAAAATGATTTCCAAGCCTATGGTATGTTCGACGCAAACCATGCACCTATCTTGCGTCAAGATTAACACTATCTCCAAAAGGACAAAAACAAGCTTCCACTTAAGCATCGTCATCTAGTGGCACCATCGGGTGCGTCCAAAACGATTTGTAAGCCTATGGTATATCTAGCGCAAACCATGCACCTATCTTGCACCGACACTAACACTATCTCCAAACGGAAAGAAGTGAGATTCCGCATGAACCACGTTACCTAGGAGTTCCATCGGGTGCATCCAAAATGATTTCCTAGCCTATGGTATGTTCGACGCAAACCATGCACCTATCTTGCGTCAAGATTAACACTATCTCCAAATGGACCAAAACGAGCTTCCACTTAAGCTCGTTATCTAGTGGCACCATCGGGTGCGTCCAAAATGATTTGTAGGCCTATCGTACATCTAGCGCAAACCATGCACCTATCTTGCACCGACACTAACATTGTCTTCATAAGGAAAGAAGTGAGGATCCACATGACCCTCGTGACCTAGGAGTTCCATCGGGTGCATCCAAAATGATTTCCTAGCCTATGGTATGTTCGACGCAAACCATGCACATATCTTGCGTCAAGATTAGCACTATCTCCAAACAGACCGAAATGGGCTTCCACTTAAGCATCGTCATCTAGTGGCACCATCAGGTGCGTCCAAAATAATTTGTAAGCCTATGGTACATCTAGCGCAAACCATGCACCTATCTTGCACCAACACTAACACTGTCTCCAAACGGAAAGAAGTGAGATTCCACATGACCCACGTCACCTAGGAGTTCCATCGGGTGCGTCCAAAATGATTTCCAAGCCTATGGTATGTTCGACGCAATCCATGCACCTATCTTGCGTCAAGATTAACACTATCTCCAAAAGGACAGAAACAAGCTTCCACTTAAGCATCGTCATCTTGTGGCACCATCGGGTGCGTCCAAAACGATTTGTAAGCCGATGGTACATCTAGCGCAAACCATGCACCTATCTTGCACCGACACTAACACTATCTCCAAACGGAAAGAAGTGAGATTCCGCATGACCCACGTTAACTAGGAGTTCCATCGGGTGCATCCAAAATGATTTCCTAGCCTATGGTATGTTCGACGCAAACCATGCACCTATCTTGCGTCAAGATTAACACTATCTCCAAATGGACCAAAACGAGCTTCCACTTAAGCTCGTTATCTAGTGGCACCATCGGGTGCGTCCAAAATGATTTGTAAGCCTATCGTACATCTAGCGCAAACCATGCACCTATCTTGCACCGACACTAACATTGTCTTCATAAGGAAAGAAGTGAGGATCCACATGACCCTCGTCACCTAGGAGTTCCATCGGGTGCATCCAAAACGATTTCCTAGCCTATGGTATGTTCGACGCAAACCATGCACATATCTTGCGTCAAGATTAGCACTATCTCCAAACAGACCGAAATGGGCTTCCACTTAAGCATCGTCATCTAGTGGCACCATCAGGTGCGTCCAAAATAATTTGTAAGCCTATGGTACATCTAGCGCAAACCATGCACCTATCTTGGACCGACACTAACACTATCTCCAAACGGAAAGAAGTGAGATTCTGCATGACCCACGTTAACTAGGAGTTCCATCGGGTGCATCCAAAATGATTTCCTAGCCTATGGTATGTTCGACGCAAACCATGCACCTATCTTGCGTCAAGATTAACACTATCTCCAAATGGACCAAAACGAGCTTCCACTTAAGCTCGTTATCTAGTGGCACCATCGGGTGCGTCCAAAATGATTTGTAAGCCTATCGTACATCTAGCGCAAACCATGCACCTATCTTGCACCGACACTAACATTGTCTTCATAAGGAAAGAAGTGAGGATCCACATGACCCTCGTCACCTAGGAGTTCCATCGGGTGCATCCAAAACGATTTCCTAGCCTATGGTATGTTCGACGCAAACCATGCACATATCTTGCGTCAAGATTAGCACTATCTCCAAACAGACCGAAATGGGCTTCCACTTAAGCATCGTCATCTAGTGGCACCATCAGGTGCGTCCAAAATAATTTGTAAGCCTATGGTACATCTAGCGCAAACCATGCACCTATCTTGGACCGACACTAACACTATCTCCAAACGGAAAGAAGTGAGATTCCGCATGACCCACGTTAACTAGGAGTTCCATCGGGTGCATCCAAAATGATTTCCTAGCCTATGGTATGTTCGACGCAAACCATGCACCTATCTTGCGTCAAGATTAACACTATCTCCAAATGGACCAAAACGAGCTTCCACTTAAGCTCGTTATCTAGTGGCACCATCGGGTGCGTCCAAAATGATTTGTAAGCCTATCGTACATCTAGCGCAAACCATGCACCTATCTTGCACCGACACTAACATTGTCCTCATAAGGAAAGAAGTGAGGATCCACATGACCCTCGTCACCTAGGAGTTCCATCGGGTGCATCCAAAACGATTTCCTAGCCTATGGTATGTTCGACGCAAACCATGCACATATCTTGCGTCAAGATTAGCACTATCTCCAAACAGACCGAAATGGGCTTCCACTTAAGCATCGTCATCTAGTGGCACCATCAGGTGCGTCCAAAATAATTTGTAAGCCTATGGTACATCTAGCGCAAACCATGCACCTATCTTGCACCGACACTAACACTGTCTCCAAACAGAAAGAAGAGAGATTCCACATGACCCACGTCACCTAGGAGTTCCATCGGGTGCGTCCAAAATGATTGCCAATCCTATGGTATGTTCGACGAAAACCATGCACCTATCTTGCGTCAAGATTAACACTATCTCCAAATGGACCAAAACGAGCTTCCACTTAAGCTCGTTATCTAGTGGCACCATCGGGTGCGTCCAAAATGATTTGTAAGCCTATCGTACATCTAGCGCAAACCATGCACCTATCTTGCACCGACACTAACACTGTCTTCATAAGGAAAGAAGTGAGGATCCACATGACCCTCGTCACCTAGGAGCTCCATCGGGTGCATCCAAAATGATTTCCTAGCCTATGGTATGTTCGACGCAAACCATGCACATATCTTGCGTCAAGATTAGCACTATCTCCAAACAGACCGAAATGGGCTTCCACTTAAGCATCGTCATCTAGTGGCACCATCAGGTGCGTCCAAAATAATTTGTAAGCCTATGGTACATCTAGCGCAAACCATGCACCTATCTTGCACCGACACTAACACTGTCTCCAAATGGAAAGAAGTGAGATTCCACATGACCCACGTCACCTAGGAGTTCCATCGGGTGCGTCCAAAATGATTTCCAAGCCTATGGTATGTTCGACGCAAACCATGCACCTATCTTGTGTCAAGATTAACACTATCTCCAAAAGGATAGAAACAAGCTTCCACTTAAGCATCGTCATCTAGTGGCACCATCGGGTGCGTCCAAAACGATTTGTAAGCCTATGGTACATCTAGCGCAAACCATGCACCTATCTTGCACCGACACTAACACTATCTCCAAACGGAAAGAAGTGAGATTCCACATGACCCACGTCACCTAGGAGTTCCATCGGGTGAGTCCAAAATGATTTTTGATCCTATGGTACGTTCGATGCAAACCTTACACCTATCTTGTGTCATCATTAGCTCTATGTCCAAAAGGCCGAAACTAGCTTCCACTTGAGCCTCGTCACCTAGTGGTACCATCGAGTGCGTCCGAATTGATTTGTAAGCCTATGGTACATTTAGCGCAAACCATTCACCTATCTTGCACCGACACTAACATTGTCTCCAAACGGAAAGAAGTGAGATTCCACAAGACCCACGTCATCTAGGAGTTCCATTGGGTGCGTCCAAAATGATTTCCATGCCTATGGTATGTTCGACGCAAACCATGCACCTATCTTGCGTCAAGATTAACACTATCTCCAAAAGGACAGAAACAAGCTTCCACTTAAGCATCGTCATCTAGTGGCACCATCGGGTGCGTCCAAAACATTTTGTAAGCCTATGGTACATCTAGCGCAAACCATGCACCTATCTTGCACTGACACTAACACTATCTCCAAACAGAAAGAAGTGAGATTCCACATGACCCACGTCACCTAGGAGTTCTATCGGGTGCGTCCAAAATGATGTCCAAGCCTATGGTACGTTCGACGCAAACCGTGCACCTATCTTGCATCAAGATTAGCACTATCTCCCAATGGAGCAAAACAAGCTTCCACTTGAGCCTCGTCGTCTAGTGGTACCAAAGTTGCATCCAAAACGATTTGTAAGCCTATGCTACATATATCGCAAACCATGAACCTATCTTGCACCGACACTAACACTGTCTTCATAAGGAAAGAAGTGACACATGACCCACGTCACCTAGGTGTTCCATCGGGTGCGTCCAAAATGATTTCGTAGCCTATGGTATGTTCGACGCAAACCATGCACCTATCTTGCGTTAAGATTAGCACTATCTCCAAACGGACTGAAACAAGCTTCCACTTAAGCATCGTCATCTAGTGGCACCGTCGGGTGCGTCCAAAATGACTTGCAAGCCTATCGTACATCTAGCACAAACCATGCACCTGTCTTGCATCGACACTAACACTGTGTTCATAAGGAAAGAAGTGAGGTTCCACATGACACACATCACCTAGGAGTTCCATCGGGTGCATCCAAAACGATTTCCTAGCCTATGGTATGTTCGACGCAAACCATGCACATATCTTGCATCAAGATTAGCACTATCTCTAAACAGACCGAAATGGGCTTCCACTTAAGCATCGTCATCTAGTGGCACCATCAGGTGCGTCCAAAATAATTTGTAAGCCTATGGTACATCTAGCGCAAACCATGCACCTATCTTGCACCGACACTAACACTGTCTCCAAATGGAAAGAAGTGAGATTCCACATGACCCACCTCACCTAGGAGTTCCATCGGGTGCGTCTAAAATGATTTCCAAGCCTATGGTATGTTCGACGCAAACCATGCACCTATCTTGCATCAAGATTAACACTGTCTCCAAAAGGACAGAAACAAGCTTCTACTTAAGCATCGTCATCTAGTGGCACCATCGGGTGCGTCCAAAATGATTTGTAAGCCTATGGTACATCTAGCGCAAACCATACACCTATCTTGCACCGACACTAACACTATCTCCAAACGGAAAGAAGTGAGATTCCACATGACCCACGTCACCTAGGAGTTCCATCGGGTGCATCCAAAATGATTTCCTAGCCTATGGTATGTTCGACGCAAACCATGCACCTATCTTGCGTCAAGATTAGCACTATCTCCAAACGGAGCGAAACAAGCTTCCACTTGAGCCTCGTCATCTAGTGGTACCAAAGTTGCATCCAAAATGATTTGTAAGCCTATGCTACATATATAGCAAACCATGACCTATCTTGCACCGACACTAACATTGTCTTCATATGGAAAGAAGTGACACATGACCCACGTCACCTAGGCGTTCCATCGGGTGCGTCCAAAATGATTTCGTAGCCTATGGTATGTTCGACGCAAACCATGCACCTATCTTGCGTTAAGATTAGCACTATCTCCAAACAGACCAAAACAAGCTTCCACTTAAGCATCGTCATCTAGTGGCACCGCCGGGTGCGTCCAAAATGCCTTGTAAGCCTATCGTACATCTAGCACAAACCATGCACCTATCTTGCACCGACACTAACACTGTCTTCATAAGGAAAGAAGTGAGGTTCCACATGACCCACGTCACCAAGGAGTTGCATCGGGTGCATCCAAAACGATTTCCTAGCCTATGGTATGTTCGACGCAAACCATGCACATATCTTGCGTCAAGATTAGCACTCTCTCCAAACAGACCGAAATGGGCATCCACTTAAGCGTCGTCATCTAGTGGCACCATCTGGTGCGTCCAAAATAATTTGTAAGCCTATGGTACATCTAGTGCAAAGCATGCACCTATCTTGCACCGACACTAACACTGTCTCTAAATGGAAAGAAGTGAGATTCCACATGACCCACGTCACCTAGGAGTTCCATCGGGTGCATCCAAAATGATTTCCAAGCCTATGGTATGTTCGACGCAAACCATGCACCTATCTTGTGTCAAGATTAACACTATCTCCAAAAGGATAGAAACAAGCTTCCACTTAAGCATCGTCATCTAGTGGCACCATCGGGTGCGTCCAAAACGATTTGTAAGCCTATGGTACATCTAGCGCAAACCATGCACCTATCTTGCACCGACACTAACACTATCTCCAAACGGAAAGAAGTGAGATTCCACATGACCCACGTCACCTAGGAGTTCCATCGGGTGAGTCCAAAATGATTTTTGATCCTATGGTACGTTCGATGCAAACCTTACACCTATCTTGTGTCAACATTAGCTCTATGTCCAAAAGGCCGAAACTAGCTTCCACTTGAGCCTCGTCACCTAGTGGTACCATCGAGTGCGTCCGAATTGATTGTAAGCCTATGGTACATTTAGCGCAAACCATTCACCTATCTTGCACCGACACTAACATTGTCTCCAAACGGAAAGAAGTGAGATTCCACAAGACCCACGTCACCTAGGAGTTCCATCGGGTGCGTCCAAAATGATTTCCATGCCTACGATATGTTCGACGCAAACCATGCACCTATCTTGCGTCAAGATTAACACTATCTCCAAAAGGACAGAAACAAGCTTCCACTTAAGCATCGTCATCTAGTGGCACCATCGGGTGCGTCCAAAACATTTTGTAAGCCTATGGTACATCTAGCGCAAACCATGCACCTATCTTGCACTGACACTAACACTATCTCCAAACAGAAAGAAGTGAGATTCCACATGACCCACGTCACCTAGAAGTTCCATCGGGTGCGTCCAAAATGATGTCCAAGCCTATGGTACGTTCGACGCAAACCATGCACCTATCTTGCATCAAGATTAGCACTATCTCCCAATGGAGCGAAACAAGCTTCCACTTGAGCCTCGTCATCTAGTGGTACCAAAGTTGCATCCAAAATGATTTGTAAGCCTATGCTACATATATCGCAAACCATGAACCTATCTTGCACCGACACTAACACTGTCTTCATAAGGAAAGAAGTGACACATGACCCACGTCACCTAGGTGTTCCATCGGGTGCGTCCAAAATGATTTCGTAGCCTATGGTATGTTCGACACAAACCATGCACCTATCTTGCGTTAAGATTAGCACTATCTCCAAACGGACTGAAACAAGCTTCCACTTAAGCATCGTCATCTAGTGGCAACGTCGGGTGCGTCCAAAATGACTTGCAAGCCTATCGTACATCTAGCGCAAACCATGCACCTATCTTGCATCGACACTAACACTGTGTTCATAAGGAAAGAAGTGAGGTTCCACATGACCCACATCACCTAGGAGTTCCATCGGGTGCATCCAAAACGATTTCCTAGCCTATGGTATGTTCGACGCAAACCATGCACATATCTTGCGTCAAGATTAGCACTATCTCCAAACAGACCGAAATGGGCTTCCACTTAAGCATCATCATCTAGTGGCACCATCAGGTGCGTCCAAAATAATTTGTAAGCCTATGGTACATCTAGCGCAAACCATGCACCTATCTTGCACCGACACTAACACTGTCTCCAAATGGAAAGAAGTGAGATTCCACATGACCCACCTCACCTAGGAGTTCCATCGGGTGCGTCTAAAATGATTTCCAAGCCTATGGTATGTTCGACGCAAACCATGCACCTATCTTGCGTCAAGATTAACACTATCTCCAAAAGGACAGAAACAAGCTTCTACTTAAGCATCGTCATCTAGTGGCACCATCGGGTGCGTCCAAAATGATTTGTAAGCCTATGGTACATCTAGCGCAAACCATACACCTATCTTGCACCGACACTAACACTATCTCCAAACGGAAAGAAGTGAGATTCCACATGACCCACGTCACCTAGGAGTTCCATCGGGTGCATCCAAAATGATTTCCTAGCCTATGGTATGTTCGACGCAAACCATGCACCTATCTTGCGTCAAGATTAGCACTATCTCCAAACGGAGCGAAACAAGCTTCCACTTGAGCCTCGTCATCTAGTGGTACCAAAGTTGCATCCAAAATGATTTGTAAGCCTATGCTACATATATAGCAAACCATGACCTATCTTGCACCGACACTAACATTGTCTTCATAAGGAAAGAAGTGACACATGACCCACGTCACCTAGGTGTTCCATCGGGTGCGTCCAAAATGATTTCGTAGCTTATGGTATGTTCGACGCAAACCATGCACCTATCTTGCGTTAAGATTAGCACTATCTCCAAACGGACCAAAACAAGCTTCCACTTAAGCATCGTCATCTAGTGGCACCGCCGGGTGCGTCCAAAATGCCTTGTAAGCCTATCGTACATCTAGCGCAAACCATGCACCTATCTTGCACCGACACTAACACTGTCTTCATAAGGAAAGAAGTGAGGTTCCACATGACCCACGTCACCAAGGAGTTGCATCGGGTGCATCCAAAACGATTTCCTAGCCTATGGTATGTTCGACGCAAACCATGCACATATCTTGCGTCAAGATTAGCACTCTCTCCAAACAGACCGAAATGGGCATCCACTTAAGCGTCGTCATCTAGTGGCACCATCTGGTGCGTCCAAAATAATTTGTAAGCCTATGGTACATCTAGTGCAAAGCATGCACCTATCTTGCACCGACACTAACATTGTCTCTAAATGGAAAGAAGTGAGATTCCACATGACCCACGTCACCTAGGAGTTCCATCGGGTGCGTCCAAAATGATTTCCAAGCCTATGGTATGTTCGACGCAAACCATGCACCTATCTTGCATCAAGATTAACACTATCTCCAAAAGGACAGAAACAAGCTTCCACTTAAGCATCGTCATCTAGTGGCACCATCGGGTGCGTCCAAAACGATTTGTAAGCCTATGGTACATCTAGCGCAAACCATGCACCTATCTTGCACCGACACTAACATTGTCTTCATAAGGAAAGAAGTGAGGATCCACATGACCCTCGTCACCTAGGAGTTCCATCGGGTGCATCCAAAATGATTTCCTAGCCTATGGTATGTTCGACGCAAACCATGCACATATCTTGCATCAAGACTAAGCACTATCTCCAAACAGACCGAAATGGGCTTCCACTTAAGCATCGTCATCCAGTGGCACCATCAGGTGCGTCCAAAATAATTTGTAAGCCTATGGTACATCTAGCGCAAACCATGCACCTATCTTGCACCGACACTAACACTGTCTCCAAACGGAAAGAAGAGAGATTCCACATGACCCACGTCACCTAGGAGTTCCATCGGGTGCGTCCAAAATGATTGCCAATCCTATGGTATGTTCGACGAAAACCATGCACCTATCTTGCGTCAAGATTAACACTATCTCCAAATGGACCAAAACGAGCTTCCACTTAAGCTCGTTATCTAGTGGCACCATCGGGTGCGTCCAAAATGATTTGTAAGCCTATCGTACATCTAGCGCAAACCATGCACCTATCTTGCACCGACACTAACACTGTCTTCATAAGGAAAGAAGTGAGGATCCACATGACCCTCGTCACCTAGGAGCTCCATCGGGTGCATCCAAAATGATTTCCTAGCCTATGGTATGTTCGACGCAAACCATGCACATATCTTGCGTCAAGATTAGCACTATCTCCAAACAGACCGAAATGGGCTTCCACTTAAGCATCGTCATCTAGTGGCACCATCAGGTGCGTCCAAAATAATTTGTAAGCCTATGGTACATCTAGCGCAAACCATGCACCTATCTTGCACCGACACTAACACTGTCTCCAAATGGAAAGAAGCGAGATTCCACATGACCCACGTCACCTAGGAGTTCCATCGGGTGCGTCCAAAATGATTTCCAAGCCTATGGTATGTTCGACGCAAACCATGCACCTATCTTGTGTCAAGATTAACACTATCTCCAAAAGGATAGAAACAAGCTTCCACTTAAGTATCGTCATCTAGTGGCACCATCGGGTGCGTCCAAAACGATTTGTAAGCCTATGGTACATCTAGCGCAAACCATGCACCTATCTTGCACCGACACTAACACTATCTCCAAACGGAAAGAAGTGAGATTCCACATGACCCACGTCACCTAGGAGTTCCATCGGGTGAGTCCAAAATGATTTTTGATCCTATGGTACGTTCGATGCAAACCTTACACCTATCTTTTGTCAACATTAGCTCTATGTCCAAAAGGCCGAAACTAGCTTCCACTTGAGCCTCGTCACCTAGTGGTACCATCGAGTGCGTCCGAATTGATTTGTAAGCCTATGGTACATTTAGCGCAAACCATTCACCTATCTTGCACCGACACTAACATTGTCTCCAAACGGAAAGAAGTGAGATTCCACAAGACCCACGTCACCTAGGAGTTCCATCGGGTGCGTCCAAAACGATTTCCATGCCTACGGTATGTTCGACGCAAACCATGCACCTATCTTGCATCAAGATTAACACTATCTCCAAAAGGACAGAAACAAGCTTCCACTTAAGCATCGTCATCTAGTGGCACCATCGGGTGCGTCCAAAACATTTTGTAAGCCTATGGTACATCTAGCGCAAACCATGCACCTATCTTGCACTGACACTAACACTATCTCCAAATAGAAAGAAGTGAGATTCCACATGACCCACGTCACCTAGGAGTTCCATCGGGTGCGTCCAAAATGATGTCCAAGCCTATGGTACGTTCGACGCAAACCGTGCACCTATCTTGCATCAAGATTAGCACTATCTCCCAATGGAGCGAAACAAGCTTCCACTTGAGCCTCGTCATCTAGTGGTACCAAAGTTGCATCCAAAACGATTTGTAAGCCTATGCTACATATATCGCAAACAATGAACCTATCTTGCACCGACACTAACACTGTCTTCATAAGGAAAGAAGTGACACATGACCCACGTCACCTAGGTGTTCCATCGGGTGCGTCCAAAATGATTTCGTTGCCTATGGTATGTTCGACACAAACCATGCACCTATCTTGCGTTAAGATTAGCACTATCTCCAAACGGACTGAAACAAGCTTCCACTTAAGCATCGTCATCTAGTGGCACCGTCGGGTGCGTCCAAAATGACTTGCAAGCCTATCGTACATCTAGCGCAAACCATGCACCTATCTTGCATCGACACTAACACTGTGTTCATAAGGAAAGAAGTGAGGTTCCACATGACCCACATCACCTAGGAGTTCCATCGAGTGCATCCAAAACGATTTCCTAGCCTATGGTATGTTCAACGCAAACCATGCACATATCTTGCGTCAAGATTAGCACTATCTCCAAACAGACCGAAATGGGCTTCCACTTAAGCATCGTCATCTAGTGGCACCATCAGGTGCGTCCAAAATAATTTGTAAGCCTATGGTACATCTAGCGCAAACCATGCACCTATCTTGCACCGACACTAACACTGTCTCCAAATGGAAAGAAGTGAGATTCCACATGACCCACCTCACCTAGGAGTTCCATCGGGTGCGTCTAAAATGATTTCCAAGCCTATGGTATGTTCGACGCAAACCATGCACCTATCTTGCGTCAAGATTAACACTATCTCCAAAAGGACAGAAACAAGCTTCTACTTAAGCATCGTCATCTAGTGGCACCATCGGGTGCGTCCAAAATGATTTGTAAGCCTATGGTACATCTAGCGCAAACCATACACCTATCTTGCACCGACACTAACACTATCTCCAAACGGAAAGAAGTGAGATTCCACATGACCCACGTCACCTAGGAGTTCCATCGGGTGCATCCAAAATGATTTCCTAGCCTATGGTATGTTCGACGCAAACCATGCACCTATCTTGCGTCAAGATTAGCACTATCTCCAAACGGAGCGAAACAAGCTTCCACTTGAGCCTCGTCATCTAGTGGTACCAAAGTTGCATCCAAAATGATTTGTAAGCCTATGCTACATATATAGCAAACCATGACCTATCTTGCACCGACACTAACATTGTCTTCATAAGGAAAGAAGTGACACATGACCCACGTCACCTAGGTGTTCCATCGGGTGCGTCCAAAATGATTTCGTAGCCTATGGTATGTTCGACGCAAACCATGCACCTATCTTGCGTTAAGATTAGCACTATCTCCAAACGGACCAAAACAAGCTTCCACTTAAGCATCGTCATCTAGTGGCTCCGCCGGGTGCGTCCAAAATGCCTTGTAAGCCTATCGTACATCTAGCGCAAACCATGCACCTATCTTGCACCGACACTAACACTGTCTTCATAAGGAAAGAAGTGAGGTTCCACATGACCCACGTCACCAAGGAGTTGCATCGGGTGCATCCAAAACGATTTCCTAGCCTATGGTATGTTCGACGCAAACCATGCACATATCTTGCGTCAAGATTAGCACTCTCTCCAAACAGACCGAAATGGGCATCCACTTAAGCGTCGTCATCTAGTGGCACCATCTGGTGCGTCCAAAATAATTTGTAAGCCTATGGTACATCTAGTGCAAAGCATGCACCTATCTTGCACCGACACTAACATTGTCTCTAAATGGAAAGAAGTGAGATTCCACATGACCCACGTCACCTAGGAGTTCCATCGGGTGCGTCCAAAATGATTTCCAAGCCTATGGTATGTTCGACGCAAACCATGCACCTATCTTGCATCAAGATTAACACTATCTCCAAAAGGACAGAAACAAGCTTCCACTTAAGCATCGTCATCTAGTGGCACCATCGGGTGCGTCCAAAACGATTTGTAAGCCTATGGTACATCTAGCGCAAACCATGCACCTATCTTGCACCGACACTAACATTGTCTTCATAAGGAAAGAAGTGAGGATCCACATGACCCTCGTCACCTAGGAGTTCCATCGGGTGCATCCAAAATGATTTCCTAGCCTATGGTATGTTCGACGCAAACCATGCACATATCTTGCATCAAGATTAGCACTATCTCCAAACAGACCGAAATGGGCTTCCACTTAAGCATCGTCATCTAGTGGCACCATCAGGTGCGTCCAAAATAATTTGTAAGCCTATGGTACATCTAGCGCAAACCATGCACCTATCTTGCACCGACACTAACACTGTCTCCAAACGGAAAGAAGAGAGATTCCACATGACCCACGTCACCTAGGAGTTCCATCGGGTGCGTCCAAAATGATTGCCAATCCTATGGTATGTTCGACGAAAACCATGCACCTATCTTGCGTCAAGATTAACACTATCTCCAAATGGACCAAAACGAGCTTCCACTTAAGCTCGTTATCTAGTGGCACCATCGGGTGCGTCCAAAATGATTTGTAAGCCTATCGTACATCTAGCGCAAACCATGCACCTATCTTGCACCGACACTAACACTATCTTCATAAGGAAAGAAGTGAGGATCCACATGACCCTCGTCACCTAGGAGCTCCATCGGGTGCATCCAAAATGATTTCCTAGCCTATGGTATGTTCGACGCAAACCATGCACATATCTTGCGTCAAGATTAGCACTATCTCCAAACAGACCGAAATGGGCTTCCACTTAAGCATCGTCATCTAGTGGCACCATCAGGTGCGTCCAAAATAATTTGTAAGCCTATGGTACATCTAGCGCAAACCATGCACCTATCTTGCACCGACACTAACACTGTCTCCAAATGGAAAGAAGCGAGATTCCACATGACCCACGTCACCTAGGAGTTCCATCGGGTGCGTCCAAAATGATTTCCAAGCCTATGGTATGTTCGACGCAAACCATGCACCTATCTTGTGTCAAGATTAACACTATCTCCAAAAGGATAGAAACAAGCTTCCACTTAAGTATCGTCATCTAGTGGCACCATCGGGTGCGTCCAAAACGATTTGTAAGCCTATGGTACATCTAGCGCAAACCATGCACCTATCTTGCACCGACACTAACACTATCTCCAAACGGAAAGAAGTGAGATTCCACATGACCCACGTCACCTAGGAGTTCCATCGGGTGAGTCCAAAATGATTTTTGATCCTATGGTACGTTCGATGCAAACCTTACACCTATCTTGTGTCAACATTAGCTCTATGTCCAAAAGGCCAAAACTAGCTTCCACTTGAGCCTCGTCACCTAGTGGTACCATCGAGTGCGTCCGAATTGATTTGTAAGCCTATGGTACATTTAGCGCAAACCATTCACCTATCTTGCACCGACACTAACATTGTCTCCAAACGGAAAGAAGTGAGATTCCACAAGACCCACGTCACCTAGGAGTTCCATCGGGTGCGTCCAAAATGATTTCCATGCCTATGGTATGTTCGACGCAAACCATGCACCTATCTTGCGTCAAGATTAACACTATCTCCAAAAGGACAGAAACAAGCTTCCACTTAAGCATCGTCATCTAGTGGCACCATCGGGTGCGTCCAAAACATTTTGTAAGCCTATGGTACATCTAGCGCAAACCATGCACCTATCTTGCACTGACACTAACACTATCTCCAAACAGAACGAAGTGAGATTCCACATGACCCACGTCACCTAGGAGTTCCATCGGGTGCGTCCAAAATGATGTCCAAGCCAATGGTACGTTCGACGCAAACCGTGCACCTATCTTGCATCAAGATTAGCACTATCTCCCAATGGAGCGAAACAAGCTTCCACTTGAGCCTCGTCATCTAGTGGTACCAAAGTTGCATCCAAAACGATTTGTAAGCCTACGCTACATATATCGCAAACCATGAACCTATCTTGCACCGACACTAACACTGTCTTCATAAGGAAAGAAGTGACACATGACCCACGTCACCTAGGTGTTCCATCGGGTGCGTCCAAAATGATTTCGTAGCCTATGGTATGTTCGACGCAAACCATGCACCTATCTTGCGTTAAGATTAGCACTATCTCCAAACGGACTGAAACAAGCTTCCACTTAAGCATCGTCATCTAGTGGCACCGTCGGGTGCGTCCAAAATGACTTGCAAGCCTATCGTACATCTAGCGCAAACCATGCACCTATCTTGCACCGACACTAACACTGTGTTCATAAGGAAAGAAGTGAGGTTCCACATGACCCACATCACCTAGGAGTTCCATCGGGTGCATCCAAAATGATTTCCTAGCCTATGGTATGTTCGACGCAAACCATGCACATATCTTGCGTCAAGATTAGCACTATCTCCAAACAGACCGAAATGGGCTTCCACTTAAGCATCGTCATCTAGTGGCACCATCAGGTGCGTCCAAAATAATTTGTAAGCCTATGGTACATCTAGCGCAAACCATGCACCTATCTTGCACCGACACTAACACTATCTCCAAATGGAAAGAAGTGAGATTCCACATGACCCACCTCACCTAGGAGTTCCATCGGGTGCGTCTAAAATGATTTCCAAGCCTATGGTATGTTCGACGCAAACCATGCACCTATCTTGCGTCAAGATTAACACTATCTCCAAAAGGACAGAAACAAGCTTCCACTTAAGCATCGTCATCTAGTGGCACCATCGGGTGCGTCCAAAATGATTTGTAAGCCTATGGTACATCTAGCGCAAACCATACACCTATCTTGCACCGACACTAACACTATCTCCAAATGGAAAGAAGTGAGATTCCACATGACCCACGTCACCTAGGAGTTCCATCGGGTGCATCCAAAACGATTTCCTAGCCTATGGTATGTTCGATGCAAACCATGCACCTATCTTGCGTCAAGATTAGCACTATCTCCAAACGGAGCGAAACAAGCTTCCACTTGAGCCTCATCATCTTGTGGTACCAAAGTTGCATCCAAAATGATTTGTAAGCCTATGCTACATATATAGCAAACCATGAACCTATCTTGCACCGACACTAACATTGTCTTCATAAGGAAAGAAGTGACACAAGACCCATGTCACCTAGGTGTTCCATCGGGTGCGTCCAAAATGATTTCGTAGCCTATGGTATGTTCGACGCAAACCATGCACCTATCTTGCGTCAAGATTAGCACTATCTCCAAATGGACCGAAACAAGCTTCCACTTAAGCATCGTCATCTAGTGGCACCGTCGGGTGCGTCCAACATGACTTGTAAACCTATCGTACATCTAGCGCAAACCATGCACCTATCTTGCACCGACACTAACACTGTCTTCATAAGGAAAGAAGTGAGGTTCCACATGACCCACGTCACCTAGGAGTTCCATCGGGTGCATCCAAAACGATTTCCTAGCCTATGGTATGTTCGACGCAAACCATGCACATATCTTGCGTCAAGATTAGCACTATCTCCAAACAGACCGAAATGGGCTTCCACTTAAGCGTCGTCATCTAGTGGCACCATCCGGTGCGTCCAAAATAATTTGTAAGCCTATGGTACATCTAGTGCAAAGCATGCACCTATCTTGCACCGACACTAACACTGTCTCCAAACGGAAAGAAGTGAGATTCCACATGACCCACGTCACCTAGGAGTTCCATCGGGTGCGTCCAAAATGATTTCCAAGCCTATGGTATGTTCGACGCAAACCATGCACCTATCTTGCGTCAAGATTAACACTATCTCCAAAAGGACAGAAACAAGCTTCCACTTAAGCATCGTCATCTAGTGGCACCATCGGGTGCGTCCAAAACGATTTGTAAGCCTATGGTACATCTAGCGCAAAACCATGCACCTATCTTGCAACTGACACTAACACTATCTCCAAACAGAAAGAAGTGAGATTCCACATGACCCACGTCACCTAGGAGATCCATCGGGTGCATCCAAAATGATTTCCTAGCCTATGGTATGTTCAAGGCAAACCATGCACCTATCTTGCGTCAAGATTAGCACTATCTCCAAATGGACCGAAACGAGCTTCCACTTAAGCATCGTCATCTAGTGGCACCATCGGGTGCGTCCAAAATGATTTGTAAGCCTATCGTACATATAGCGCAAACCATGCACCTACCTTGCACCGACACATACACTGTCTCCAAATGGAAAGAAGTGAGATTCCACATGACCACGTCACCTAGGAGTTCCATCGGGTGCGTCCAAAATGATGTCCAAGCCTATGGTACGTTCGACGCAAACTGTGCACCTATCCTGCATGAAGATTAGCACTATCCCCCAACGGAGCAAAACAAGCTTCCACTTGAGCCTCGTCATCTAGTGGTACCAAAAGGTGCGTCCAAAATGATTTGTAAGCCTATGGTACATATAGCGCAAACCATGCACCTATCTTGCACCGACACTAACACTATCTCCAAACGGAAAAAGAATTGAGATTCCACATGACCCACGTCACCTAGGAGTTCCATCGGGTGAGTCCAAAATGATTTTTGATCCTATGGTATGTTCGATGCAAACCTTACACCTATCTTGTGTCAACATTAGCTCTATGTCCAAAATGCCGAAACAAGCTTCCACTTGAGCCTCATCACCTAGTGGTACCATCCAGTGCGTCCGAATCGATTTGTAAGCCTATGGTACATCTAGCGCAAACCATTCACCTATCTTGCACCGACACTGACACAGTCTCCAAATGGAAAGAAGTGAGATTCCACATGACCCACGTCACCTAGGAGTTCCATCGGGTGTGTCCAAAACGATTTGCTGTATGTTCGATGCAAACCATGCACATATCTTGCGTCAAGATTAGCACTATCTCCAAACAGACCGAAACGAGCTTCCACTTAAGCATCGTCACCTAGTGGCAACCGTCGGGTGCGGTCCAAAATGATTGTAAGCCTATCGTACATCTAGCGCAAACCATGCACCTATCTTGCACCGACACTAACTCTGTCTCCAAACAGAAAGAAGTGAGATTCCACATGACCCACGTCACCTAGGAGTTCCATCGGTGCGTCCAAAATGATTTCTGATCCTGCGGTACGTTCGACGCAACCGTGGCACCTATCTTGCTTCAAGATGAGCACTATGTCCGAAAGGCCGAAACGAGCTTCCACTTGAGCCTCGTCACCTAGTGGTACCATCGAGTGCGTCCAAAATGATTTCTGAGCCTATGGTACATCTAGCGCAAACCATTCACCTATCTTGCACCGACACTAACACTATCTCCAAATGGAAAGAAGTGAGATTCCACATGACCCACGTCACCTAGGAGTTCCATCGGGTGCATCCAAAATGATTTCCTAGCCTATGGTATGTTGACGCAAACCATGCACCTATCTTACGTCAGATTAGCACTATCTCCAAATGGAGCAAAACAAGCTTCCACTTGAGCCTCGTCATCTAGTGGTACCAAAGTTGCATCCAAAATGATTTGTAAGCCTATGCTACATATATCGCAAACCATGAACCTATCTTGCACCGACACTAACATTGTCTTCATAAGGAAAGAAGTGACACATGACCCACGTCACCTAGGTGTTCCATCGGGTGCATCCAAAATGATTTCGTAGCCTATGGTATGTTCGATGCAAACCATGCACCTATCTTGCGTCAAGATTAGCACTATCTCCAAACGGACCGAAACAAGCTTCCACTTAAGCATCGTCATCTAGTGGCACCGTCGGGTGCGTCCAAAATGACTTGTAAGCGATAGTACATCTAGCGTAAACCATGCACCTATCTTGCACCAACACTAACACTGTCTTCATAAGGAAAGAAGTGAGGTTCCACATGACCCACGTCACCTAGGAGTTCCATCGGGTGCATCCAAAACGATTTCCTAGCCTATGGTATGTTCGACGCAAACCCATGCACATATCTTGCGTCAAGATTAGCACTATCTCCAAACAGACCGAAATGGGCTTCCACTTAGCATCGTCATCTAGTGGCACCATCCGGTTGCGTCCAAAATAATTTGTAAGCCTATGGTACATCTAGTGCAAAGCATGCACCTATCTTGCACCGACACTAACACTGTCTCCAAATGGAAAGAAGTGAGATTCCACATGACCCACGTCACCTAGGAGTTCCATCGGGTGCGTCCAAAATGATTCCCAAGCCTATGGTATGTTCGAAGCAAACCATGCACCTATCTTGCGTCAGGATTAACACTATCTCCAAAAGGATAGAAACAAGCTTCCGCTTAAGCATTGTCATCTAGTGGCACCATCGGGTGCGTCCAAAACAATTTGTAAGCCTATGGTACATCTAGCGCAAACCATGCACCTATCTTGCACCGACACTAACACTATCTCCAAATAGAAAGAAGTGAGATTCCACATGACCCACGTCACCTAGGAGATCCATCGGGTGCATCCAAAATGATTTCCTAGCCTATGGTATGTTCAAGGCAAACCATGCACCTATCTTGCGTCAAGATTCGCACTATCTCCAAAATGGACCGAAACGAGCTTCCACTTAAGCATCGTCATCTAGTGGCACCATCGGGTGCGTCCAAAATGATTTGTAAGCCTATCGACATATAGCGCAAACCATGCACTACCTTGCACCGACACATACACTGTCTCCAAATGAAAGAAGTGAGATTCCACATGACCACGTCACCTAGGAGTTCCATCGGGTGCGTCCAAAACGATGTCCAGCCTATGGTACGTTCGACGCAAACTGTGCACCTATCCTGCATCAAGATTAGCACTATCCCCCAGCGGAGCAGCAAAACAGCTTCCACTTGAGCCTCGTCATCTAGTGGTACCAAAGGGTGCGTCCAAAATGATTGTAAGCCTATGGTACATATAGCGCAAACCATGCACCTATCTTGCAATGCTACATATATCGCAAACAATGAACCTATCTTGCACCGACACTAACACGTCTTATAAGGAAAGAAGTGACACATGACCCACGTCACTAGGTGTTCCATCGGGTGCGTCCAAAATGATTCGTTGCCTATGGTATGTTCGGACACAAACCATGCACCGCTATCTTGCGTAAGATTAGCACTATCTCCAAAAGGACTGAAACAGAGCTTCCACTAAGCATCGTCATCTAGTGGCACCGTCGGGTGCGTCCAAAATGACTTGCAAGCCTATCGTAACATCTAGCGCAAACCATGCACCTATCTTGCATCGACACTAACACTGTGTTCATAAGGAAAGAAGTGAGGTTCCACATGACCCACATCACCTAGGAGTTCCATCGAGTGCATCCAAAACGATTTCCTAGCCTATGGTATGTTCAACGCAAACCATGCACATATCTTGCGTCAAGATTAGCACTATCTCCAAACAGACCGAAATGGGCTTCCACTTAAGCATCGTCATCTAGTGGCACCATCAGGTGCGTCCAAAATAATTTGTAAGCCTATGGTACAGTCTAGCGCAAACCATGCACCTATCTTGCCACCGACACTAACACTGTCTCCAAATGGAAAGAAGTGAGATTCCACATGACCCACCTCACCTAGGAGTTCCATCGGGTGCGTCTAAAATGATTTCCAAGCCTATGGTATGTTCGACGCAAACCATGCACCTATCTTGCGTCAAGATTAACACTATCTCCAAAAGGACAGAAACAAGCTTCTACTTAAGCATCGTCATCTAGTGGCACCATCGGGTGCGTCCAAAATGATTTGTAAGCCTATGGTACATCTAGCGCAAACCATACACCTATCTTGCACCGACACTAACACTATCTCCAACGGAAAGAAGTGAGATTCCACATGACCCACGTCACCTAGGAGTTCCATCGGGTTGCATCCAAAATGATTTTCCTAGCCTATGGTATGTTCGACGCAAACCATGCACCTATCTTGCGTCAAGATTAGCACTATCTCCAAACGGAGCGAAACAAGCTTCCACTTGAGCCTCGTCATCTAGTGGTACCAAAGTTGCATCCAAAATGATTTGTAAGCCTATGCTACATATATAGCAAACCATGGACCTATCTTGCACCGACACTAACATTGTCTTCATAAGGAAAGAAGTGACACATGACCCACGTCACCTAGGTGTTCCATCGGGTGCGTCCAAAATGATTTCGTTAGCCTATGGTATGTTCGACGCAAACCATGCACCTATCTTGCGTTAAGATTAGCACTATCTCCAAACGGACCAAAACAAGCTTCCACTTAAGCATCGTCATCTAGTGGCTCCGCCGGGTGCGTCCAAAATGCCTTGTAAGCCTATCGTACATCTAGCGCAAACCATGCACCTATCTTGCACCGACACTAACACTGTCTTCATAAGGAAAGAAGTGAGGTCCACATGACCCACGTCACCAAGGAGTTGCATCGGGTGCATCCAAAAACGATTTCCTAGCCTATGGTATGTTCGACGCAAACCATGCACATATCTTGCGTCAAGATTAGCACTCTCTCCAAACAGACCGAAATGGGCATCCACTTAAGCGTCGTCATCTAGTGGCACCATCTGGTGCGTCCAAAATAATTTGTAAGCCTATGGTACATCTAGTGCAAAGCATGCACCTATCTTGCACCGACACTAACATTGTCTCTAAATGGAAAGAAGTGAGATTCCACATGACCCACGTCACCTAGGAGTTCCATCGGGTGGCGTCCAAAATGATTTCCAAGCCTATGGTATGTTCGACGCAAACCATGCACCTATCTGCATCAAGATTAACACTATCTCCAAAAGGACAGAAACAAGCTTCCACTTAAGCATCGTCATCTAGTGGCACCATCGGGTGCGTCCAAAACGATTTGTAAGCCTATGGTACATCTAGCGCAAACCATGCACCTATCTTGCACCGACACTAACATTGTCTTCATAAGGAAAGAAGTGAGGATCCACATGACCCTCGTCACCTAGGAGTTCCATCGGGTGCATCCAAAATGATTTCCTAGCCTATGGTATGTTCGACGCAAACCATGCACATATCTTGCATCAAGATTAGCACTATCTCCAAACAGACCGAAATGGGCTTCCACTTAAGCATCGTCATCTAGTGGCACCATCAGGTGCGTCAAAATAATTTGTAAGCCTATGGTACATCTAGCGCAAACCATGCACCTATCTTGCACCGACACTAACACTGTCTCCAAACGGAAAGAAGAGAGATTCCACATGACCCACGTCACCTAGGAGTTCCATCGGTGCGTCCAAAATGATTGCCAATCCTATGGTATGTTCGACGAAAACCATGCACCTATCTTGCGTCAAGATTAACACTATCTCCAAATGGACCAAAACGAGCTTCCACTTAAGCTCGTTATCTAGTGGCACCATCGGGTGCGTCCAAAATGATTTGTAAGCCTATCGTACATCTAGCGCAAACCATGCACCTATCTTGCACCGACACTAACACTATCTTCATAAGGAAAGAAGTGAGGATCCACATGACCCTCGTCACCTAGGAGCTCCATCGGGTGCATCCAAAATGATTTCCTAGCCTATGGTATGTTCGACGCAAACCATGCACATATCTTGCGTCAAGATTAGCACTATCTCCAAACAGACCGAAATGGGCTTCCACTTAAGCATCGTCATCTAGTGGCACCATCAGGTGCGTCCAAAATAATTTGTAAGCCTATGGTACATCTAGCGCAAACCATGCACCTATCTTGCACCGACACTAACACTGTCTCCAAATGGAAAGAAGCGAGATTCCACATGACCCACGTCACCTAGGAGTTCCATCGGGTGCGTCCAAAATGATTTCCAAGCCTATGGTATGTTCGACGCAAACCATGCACCTATCTTGTGTCAAGATTAACACTATCTCCAAAAGGATAGAAACAAGCTTCCACTTAAGTATCGTCATCTAGTGGCACCATCGGGTGCGTCCAAAACGATTTGTAAGCCTATGGTACATCTAGCGCAAACCATGCACCTATCTTGCACCGACACTAACACTATCTCCAAACGGAAAGAAGTGAGATTCCACATGACCCACGTCACCTAGGAGTTCCATCGGGTGAGTCCAAAATGATTTTTGATCCTATGGTACGTTCGATGCAAACCTTACACCTATCTTGTGTCAACATTAGCTCTATGTCCAAAAGGCCAAAACTAGCTTCCACTTGAGCCTCGTCACCTAGTGGTACCATCGAGTGCGTCCGAATTGATTTGTAAGCCTATGGTACATTAGCGCAAACCATTCACCTATCTTGCACCGACACTAACATTGTCTCCAAACGGAAAGAAGTGAGATTCCACAAGACCCACGTCACCTAGGAGTTCCATCGGGTGCGTCCAAAAATGATTTCCATGCCTATGGTATGTTCGACGCAAACCATGCACCTATCTTGCGTCAAGATTAACACTATCTCCAAAAGGACAGAAACAAGCTTCCACTTAAGCATCGTCATCTAGTGGCACCATCGGGTGCGTCCAAAACATTTTGTAAGCCTATGGTACATCTAGCGCAAACCATGCACCTATCTTGCACTGACACTAACACTATCTCCAAACAGAACGAAGTGAGATTCCACATGACCCACGTCACCTAGGAGTTCCATCGGGTGCGTCCAAAATGATGTCCAAGCCAATGGTACGTTCGACGCAAACCGTGCACCTATCTTGCATCAAGATTAGCACTATCTCCCAATGGAGCGAAACAAGCTTCCACTTGAGCCTCGTCATCTAGTGGTACCAAAGTTGCATCCAAACGATTTGTAAGCCTACGCTACATATATCGCAAACCATGAACCTATCTTGCACCGACACTAACACTGTCTTCATAAGGAAAGAAGTGACACATGACCCACGTCACCTAGGTGTTCCATCGGGTGCGTCCAAAATGATTTCGTAGCCTATGGTATGTTCGACGCAAACCATGCACCTATCTTGCGTTAAGATTAGCACTATCTCCAAACGGACTGAAACAAGCTTCCACTTAAGCATCGTCATCTAGTGGCACCGTCGGGTGCGTCCAAAATGACTTGCAAGCCTATCGTACATCTAGCGCAAACCATGCACCTATCTTGCACCGACACTAACACTGTGTTCATAAGGAAAGAAGTGAGGTTCCACATGACCCACATCACCTAGGAGTTCCATCGGGTGCATCCAAAATGATTTCCTAGCCTATGGTATGTTCGACGCAAACCATGCACATATCTTGCGTCAAGATTAGCACTATCTCCAAACAGACCGAAATGGGCTTCCACTTAAGCATCGTCATCTAGTGGCACCATCAGGTGCGTCCAAAATAATTTGTAAGCCTATGGTACATCTAGCGCAAACCATGCACCTATCTTGCACCGACACTAACACTATCTCCAAATGGAAAGAAGTGAGATTCCACATGACCCACCTCACCTAGGAGTTCCATCGGGTGCGTCTAAAATGATTTCCAAGCCTATGGTATGTTCGACGCAAACCATGCACCTATCTTGCGTCAAGATTAACACTATCTCCAAAAGGACAGAAACAAGCTTCCACTTAAGCATCGTCATCTAGTGGCACCATCGGGTGCGTCCAAAATGATTTGTAAGCCTATGGTACATCTAGCGCAAACCATACACCTATCTTGCACCGACACTAACACTATCTCCAAATGGAAAGAAGTGAGATTCCACATGACCCACGTCACCTAGGAGTTCCATCGGGTGCATCCAAAACGATTTCCTAGCCTATGGTATTTCGATGCAAACCATGCACCTATCTTGCGTCAAGATTAGCACTATCTCCAAACGGAGCGAAACAAGCTTCCACTTGAGCCTCATCATCTTGTGGTACCAAAGTTGCATCCAAAATGATTTGTAAGCCTATGCTACATATATAGCAAACCATGAACCTATCTTGCACCGACACTAACATTGTCTTCATAAGGAAAGAAGTGACACAAGACCCATGTCACCTAGGTGTTCCATCGGGTGCGTCCAAAATGATTTCGTAGCCTATGGTATGTTCGACGCAAACCATGCACCTATCTTGCGTCAAGATTAGCACTATCTCCAAATGGACCGAAACAAGCTTCCACTTAAGCATCGTCATCTAGTGGCACCGTCGGGTGCGTCCAACATGACTTGTAACCTATCGTACATCTAGCGCAAAACCATGCACCTATCTTGCACCGACACTAACACTGTCTTCATAAGGAAAGAAGTGAGGTTCCACATGACCCACGTCACCTAGGAGTTCCATCGGTGCATCCAAAACGATTTCCTAGCCTATGGTATGTTCGACGCAAACCATGCACATATCTTGCGTCAAGATTAGCACTATCTCCAAACAGACCGAAATGGGCTTCCACTTAAGCGTCGTCATCTAGTGGCACCATCCGGTGCGTCCAAAATAATTTGTAAGCCTATGGTACATCTAGTGCAAAGCATGCACCTATCTTGCACCGACACTAACACTGTCTCCAAACGGAAAGAAGTGAGATTCCACATGACCCACGTCACCTAGGAGTTCCATCGGGTGCGTCCAAAATGATTTCCAAGCCTATGGTATGTTCGACGCAAACCATGCACCTATCTTGCGTCAAGATTAACACTATCTCCAAAAGGACAGAAACAAGCTTCCACTTAAGCATCGTCATCTAGTGGCACCATCGGGTGCGTCCAAAACGATTTGTAAGCCTATGGTACATCTAGCGCAAACCATGCACCTATCTTGCACTGACACTAACACTATCTCCAAACAGAAAGAAGTGAGATTCCACATGACCCACGTCACCTAGGAGATCCATCGGGTGCATCCAAAATGATTTCCTAGCCTATGGTATGTTCAAGGCAAACCATGCACCTATCTTGCGTCAAGATTAGCACTATCTCCAAATGGACCGAAACGAGCTTCCACTTAAGCATCGTCATCTAGTGGCACCATCGGGTGCGTCCAAAATGATTTGTAAGCCTATCGTACATATAGCGCAAACCATGCACCTACCTTGCACCGACACATACACTGTCTCCAAATGGAAAGAAGTGAGATTCCACATGACCCACGTCACCTAGGAGTTCCATCGGGTGCGTCCAAAATGATGTCCAAGCCTATGGTACGTTCGACGCAAACTGTGCACCTATCCTGCATGAAGATTAGCACTATCCCCCAACGGAGCAAAACAAGCTTCCACTTGAGCCTCGTCATCTAGTGGTACCAAAAGGTGCGTCCAAAATGATTTGTAAGCCTATGGTACATATAGCGCAAAACCATGCACCTATCTTGCACCGACACTAACACTATCTCCAAACGGAAAGAATTGAGATTCCACATGACCCACGTCACCTAGGAGTTCCATCGGGTGAGTCCAAAATGATTTTTGATCCTATGGTATGTTCGATGCAAACCTTACACCTATCTTGTGTCAACATTAGCTCTATGTCCAAAATGCCGAAACAAGCTTCCACTTGAGCCTCATCACCTAGTGGTACCATCCAGTGCGTCCGAATCGATTTGTAAGCCTATGGTACATCTAGCGCAAACCATTCACCTATCTTGCACCGACACTACACATGTCTCCAAATGGAAAGAAGTGAGATTCCACATGACCCACGTCACCTAGGAGTTCCATCGGGTGTGTCCAAAACGATTTGCTATGGTATGTTCGATGCAAACCATGCACATATCTTGCGTCAAGATTAGCACTATCTCCAAACAGACCGAAACGAGCTTCCACTTAAGCATCGTCATCCTAGTGGCACCGTCGGGTGCGTCCAAAATGATTTGTAAGCCTATCGTACATCTAGCGCAAACCATGCACCTATCTTGCACCGACACTAACTCTGTCTCCAAACAGAAAGAAGTGAGATTCCACATGACCCACGTCACCTAGGAGTTCCATCGGGTGCGTCCAAAATGATTTCTGATCCTGCTGGTACGTTCGACGCAAACCGTGCACCTATCTTGCTTCAAGATGAGCACTATGTCCGAAAGGCCGAAACGAGCTTCCACTTGAGCCTCGTCACCTAGTGGTACCATCGAGTGCGTCCAAAATGATTTCTGAGCCTATGGTACATCTAGCGCAAACCATTCACCTATCTTGCACCGACACTAACACTATCTCCAAATGGAAAGAAGTGAGATTCCACATGACCCACGTCACCTAGGAGTTCCATCGGGTGCATCCAAAATGATTTCCTAGCCTATGGTATGTTGACGCAAACCATGCACCTATCTTACGTCAAGATTAGCACTATCTCCAAATGGAGCAAAACAAGCTTCCACTTGAGCCTCGTCATCTAGTGGTACCAAAGTTGCATCCAAAATGATTTGTAAGCCTATGCTACATATATCGCAAACCATGAACCTATCTTGCACCGACACTAACATTGTCTTCATAAGGAAAGAAGTGACACATGACCCACGTCACCTAGGTGTTCCATCGGGTGCATCCAAAATGATTTCGTAGCCTATGGTATGTTCGATGCAAACCATGCACCTATCTTGCGTCAAGATTAGCACTATCTCCAAACGGACCGAAACAAGCTTCCACTTAAGCATCGTCATCTAGTGGCACCGTCGGGTGCGTCCAAAATGACTTGTAAGCGATAGTACATCTAGCGTAAACCATGCACCTATCTTGCACCAACACTAACACTGTCTTCATAAGGAAAGAAGTGAGGTTCCACATGACCCACGTCACCTAGGAGTTCCATCGGGTGCATCCAAAACGATTTCCTAGCCTATGGTATGTTCGACGCAAACCATGCACATATCTTGCGTCAAGATTAGCACTATCTCCAAACAGACCGAAATGGGCTTCCACTTAAGCATCGTCATCTAGTGGCACCATCCGGTGCGTCCAAAATAATTTGTAAGCCTATGGTACATCTAGTGCAAAGCATGCACCTATCTTGCACCGACACTAACACTGTCTCCAAATGGAAAGAAGTGAGATTCCACATGACCCACGTCACCTAGGAGTTCCATCGGGTGCGTCCAAAATGATTCCCAAGCCTATGGTATGTTCGACGCAAACCATGCACCTATCTTGCGTCAAGATTAACACTATCTCCAAAAGGATAGAAACAAGCTTCCGCTTAAGCATTGTCATCTAGTGGCACCATCGGGTGCGTCCAAAACAATTTGTAAGCCTATGGTACATCTAGCGCAAACCATGCACCTATCTTGCACCGACACTAACACTATCTCCAAATAGAAAGAAGTGAGATTCCACATGACCCACGTCACCTAGGAGATCCATCGGGTGCATCCAAAATGATTTCCTAGCCTATGGTATGTTCAAGGCAACCATGCACCTATCTTGCGTCAAGATTCGCACTATCTCCAAATGGACCGAAACGAGCTTCCACTTAAGCATCGTCATCTAGTGGCACCATCGGGTGCGTCCAAAATGATTTGTAAGCCTATCGTACATATAGCGCAAACCATGCACCTACCTTGCACCGACACATACACTGTCTCCAAATGGAAAGAAGTGAGATTCCACATGACCCACGTCACCTAGGAGTTCCATCGGGTGCGTCCAAAACGATGTCCAAGCCTATGGTACGTTCGACGCAAACTGTGCACCTATCCTGCATCAAGATTAGCACTATCCCCCAGCGGAGCAAAACAAGCTTCCACTTGAGCCTCGTCATCTAGTGGTACCAAAGGTGCGTCCAAAATGATTTGTAAGCCTATGGTACATATAGCGCAAACCATGCACCTATCTTGCACCGACACTAACACTATCTCCAAACGGAAAGAATTGAGATTCCACATGACCCACGTCACCTAGGAGTTCCATCGGGTGAGTCCAAAATGATTTTCGATCCTATGGTATGTTCGATGCAAACCTTACACCTATCTTGTGTCAACATTAGCTCTATGTCCAAAAGGCCGAAACAAGCTTCCACTTGAGCCTCGTCACCTAGTGGTACCATCCAGTGCGTCCGAATCGATTTGTAAGCCTATGGTACATCTAGCGCAAACCATTCACCTATCTTGCACCGACACTGACACAGTCTCCAAACGGAAAGAAGTGAGATTCCACATGACCCACGTCACCTAGGAGTTCCATCGGGTGTGTCCAAAACGATTTGCTGTATGTTCGATGCAAACCATGCACATATCTTGCGTCAAGATTAGCACTATCTCCAAACAGACCGAAATGAGCTTCCACTTAAGCATTGTCATCTAGTGGCAACCGTCGGGTGCGTCCAAAATGATTTGTAAGCCTATCGTACATCTAGCGCAAAACCATGCACCTATCTTGCACCGACACTAACTCTGTCTCCAAACAGAAAGAAGTGAGATTCCACATGACCCACGTCACCTAGGAGTTCCATCGGGTGCGTCCAAAATGATTTCTGATCCTGTGGTACGTTCGACGCAAACCGTGCACCTATCTTGCTTCAAGATGAGCACTATGTCCGAAAGGTCGAAACGAGCTTCCACTTGAGCCTCGTCACCTAGTGGTACCATCGAGTGCGTCCAAAATGATTTCTGAGCCTATGGTACATCTAGCGCAAACCATTCACCTATCTTGCACCGACACTAACACTATCTCCAAATGGAAAGAAGTGAGATTCCACATACCCACTGTCACCTAGGAGTTCCATCGAGGTGCAGTCCAAAATGATTTCCTATCCTATGGTATGTTGAGACGCAAAACCATGCACCTATCTAGGCGTCCAAGATTAGGCACTAATCTCCAAATGGAGCCAGAACGTAGCTTCCACTTAAGCATCGTCATCCTAGTGGTACCATAGGGGTGCAGTCCAAAATGATTTGTAAGCCATATGGCTACATATAGGCAAACTCGATGAACCTATCTTGCACATACCGGACACTAACACTTGTCTGCAAACGGAAAGAAAGTGAGATCCACATGACCACGTCACCTAGGATGTTCCATCGGGTGCATCCAAAATGATGTCCTTAGCCTATGGTATGTTCGATGCAAACCATGCACCTATCTTGCCGTCAAGATAGCACTATCTCCAAACTGGGACCGGAAACGAGCTTCCCACTAAGCATCCGTCAGTCTAGTGGCACCATCGAGGTGCGTCCCAAAATTAACTTTGTAAGCCTATCGGTACATCTAGCGTAAACCATGCACCTATCTTGCAACCAACACTAACACTGTCTTCATAAGGAAAGAAGTGAGGTTCCACATGACCCACGTCACCTAGGAGTTCCATCGGGTGCATCCAAAACAATTTCCTAGCCTATGGTATGTTCGACGCAAACCATGCACATATCTTGCGTCAAGATTAGCACTATCTCCAAACAGACCGAAATGGGCTTCCACTTAAGCATCGTCATCTAGTGGCACCATCCGGTGCGTCCAAAATAATTTGTAAGCCTATGGTACATCTAGTGCAAAGCATGCACCTATCTTGCACCGACACTAACACTGTCTCCAAACGGAAAGAAGTGAGATTCCACATGACCCACGTCACCTAGGAGTTCCATCGGGTGCGTCCAAAATGATTCCCAAGCCTATGGTATGTTCGACGCAAACCATGCACCTATCTTGCGTCAAGATTAACACTATCTCCAAAAGGATAGAAACAAGCTTCCACTTAAGCATTGTCATCTAGTGGCACCATCGGGTGCGTCCAAAACAATTTGTAAGCCTATGGTACATCTAGCGCAAACCATGCACCTATCTTGCACCGACACTAACACTATCTCCAAACAAAAAGAAGTGAGATTCCACATGACCCACGTCACCTAGGAGATCCATCGGGTGCATCCAAAATGATTTCCTAGCCTATGGTATGTTCAAGGCAAACCATGCACCTATCTTGCGTCAAGATTCGCACTATCTCCAAATGGACCGAAACGAGCTTCCACTTAAGCATCGTCATCTAGTGGCACCATCGGGTGCGTCCAAAATGATTTGTAAGCCTATCGTACAAATAGCGCAAACCATGCACCTACCTTGCACCGACACATACACTGTCTCCAAATGGAAAGAAGTGAGATTCCACATGACCCACGTCACCTAGGAGTTCCATCGGGTGCGTCCAAAACGATGTCCAAGCCTATGGTACGTTCGACGCAAACTGTGCACCTATCCTGCATCAAGATTAGCACTATCCCCCAACGGAGCAAAACAAGCTTCCACTTGAGCCTCGTCATCTAGTGGTACCAAAGGTGCGTCCAAAATGATTTGTAAGCCTATGGTACATATAGCGCAAACCATGCACCTATCTTGCACCGACACTAACACTATCTCCAAACGGAAAGAATTGAGATTCCACATGACCCACGCCACCTAGGAGTTCCATCGGGTGAGTCCAAACTGATTTTCGATCCAATGGTATGTTCGATGCAAACCTTACACCTATCTTGTGTCAACATTAGCTCTATGTCCAAAAGGCCGAAACAAGCTTCCACTTGAGCCTCATCACCTAGTGGTACCATCCAGTGCGTCCGAATCGATTTGTAAGCCTATGGTACATCTAGCGCAAACCATTCACCTATCTTGCACCGACACTGACACTGTCTCCAAACGGAAAGAAGTGAGATTCCACATGACCCACGTCACCTAGGAGTTCCATCGGGTGTGTCCAAAACGATTTGCTGTATGTTCGATGCAAACCATGCACATATCTTGCGTCAAGATTAGCACTATCTCCAAACAGACCGAAACGAGCTTCCACTTAAGCATCGTCATCTAGTGGCACCGTCGGGTGCGTCCAAAATGATTTGTAAGCCTATCGTACATCTAGCGCAAACCATGCACCTATCTTGCACCAACACTAACACTGTCTCCAAACGGAAAGAAGTGAGATTCCACATGACCCACGTCACCTAGGTGTTCCATCGGGTGCGTCCAAAATGATTTCTGATCCTGTGGTACGTTCGACGCAAACCGTGCACCTATCTTGCTTCAAGATGAGCACTATGTCCGAAAGGCCGAAACGAGCTTCCACTTGAGCCTCGTCACCTAGTGGTACCATCGAGTGCGTCCAAAATGATTTCTGAGCCTATGGTACATCTAGCGCAAACCATTCACCTATCTTGCACCGACACTAACACTATCTCCAAATGGAAAGAAGTGAGATTCCACATGACCCACGTCACCTAGGAGTTCCATCGGGTGCATCCAAAATGATTTCCTAGCCTATGGTATGTTGACGCAAACCATGCACCTATCTTACGTCAAGATTAGCACTATCTCCAAATGGAGCAAAACAAGCTTCCACTTGAGCCTCGTCATCTAGTGGTACCAAAGTTGCATCCAAAATGATTTGTAAGCCTATGCTACATATATCGCAAACCATGAACCTATCTTGCACCGACACTAACATTGTCTTCATAAGGAAAGAAGTGACACATGACCCACGTCACCTTGGTGTTCCATCGGGTGCATCCAAAATGATTTCGTAGCCTATGGTATGTTCGATGCAAACCATGCACCTATCTTGCGTCAAGATTAGCACTATCTCCAAACGGACCGAAACAAGCTTCCACTTAAGCATCGTCATCTAGTGGCACCGTCGGGTGCGTCCAAAATGACTTGTAAGCCTATCGTACATCTAGCGCAAACCATGCACCTATCTTGCATCGACACTAACACTGTCTTCATAAGGAAAGAAGTGAGGTTCCACATGACCCACATCACCTAGGAGTTCCATCGGGTGCATCCAAAACGATTTCCTAGCCTCTGGTATGTTCGACGCAAACCATGCACATATCTTGCGTCAAGATTAGCACTATCTCCAAACAGACCGAAATGGGCTTCCACTTAAGCATCGTCATCTAGTGGCACCATCTGGTGCGTCCAAAATAATTTGTAAGCCTATGGTACATCTAGTGCAAAGCATGCACCTATCTTGCACCGACACTAACACTGTCTCCAAATGGAAAGAAGTGAGATTCCACATGACCCACGTCACCTAGGAGTTCCATCGGGTGCGTCCAAAATGATTTCCAAGCCTATGGTATGTTCGACGCAAACCATGCACCTATCTTGCGTCAAGATTAACACTATCTCCAAAAGGACAGAAACAAGCTTCCACTTAAGCATCGTCATCTAGTGGCACCATCGGGTGCGTCCAAAATGATTTGTAAGCCTATGGTACATCTAGCGCAAACCATGCACCTATCTTGCAACGACACTAACACTGTCTTCATAAGGAAAGAAGTGAGGTTCCACATGACCCACGTCACCTAGGAGTTCCATCGGGTGCATCCAAAACGATTTCCTAGCCTATGGTATGTTCGACGCAAACCATGCACATATCTTGCGTCAAGATTAGCACTATCTCCAAACAGACCGAAATGGGCTTCCACTTAAGCATCGTCATCTAGTGGCACCATCCGGTGCGTCCAAAATAATTTGTAAGCCTATGGTACATCTAGTGCAAAGCATGCACCTATCTTACACCGACACTTACACTGTCTCCAAACGGAAAGAAGTGAGATTCCACATGACCCACGTCACCTAGGAGTTCCATCGGGTACGTCCAAAATGATTTCCAAGCCTATGGTATGTTCGACGCAAACCATACACCTATCTTGCGTCAAGATTAACACTATCTCCAAAAGGACAGAAACAAGCTTCCACTTAAGCATCGTCATCTAGTGGCACCATCGGGTGCGTCCAAAACGATTTGTAAGCCTATGGTAAATCTAGCGCAAACCATGCACCTATCTTGCACCGACACTAACACTATCTCTAAACGGAAAGAAGTGAGATTCCACATGACCCACGTCACCTAGGAGTTCCATCGGGTGCATCCAAAATGATTTCCTAGCCTATGGTATGTTCGAGGCAAACCATGCACCTATCTTGCGTCAAGATTAGCACTATCTCCAAATGGACCGAAACGAGCTTCCACTTAAGCATCGTCATCTAGTGGCACCATCGGGTGCGTCCAAAATGATTTGTAAGCCTATCGTACATCTAGCACAAACCATGCACCTATCTTGCACCGACACTTACACTGTCTCCAAACGGAAAGAAGTGAGATTCCACATGACCCACGTCACCTAGGAGTTCCATCGGGTGCGTCCAAAACGATGTCCAAGCCTATGGTACGTTCGACGCAAACCATGCACCTATCCTGCATCAAGATTAGCACTATCCCCCAACGGAGCTAAACAAGCTTCCACTTGAGCCTCGTCATCTAGTGGTACCAAAGGTGCGTCCAAAATGATTTGTAAGCCTATGGTACATATAGCGCAAACCATGCATGATGAGGACATCAACACCGATCATACATCCACGCCGTCCACACCGACACCTGCTGGTCCTATTACCCGTGCTCGTGCTCGAACACTTAATCATCAAGTGAGTTCCTTCTTGAGCTCTTGTCCATCCTGTTTAGATCTTGGAGACACGTGCACTCTTGTTTTGATTAGGAATCAAGGAGAAGACCGAAAGGGAAAAGGACTCGCGTAGGCTGGATTCGGACTGCAGCACACCTCCAACTTGCGACGGTCGCCACGGTTACATACGGAGTCGGATTGGGGTGATTCTGGACTTGTTGGAAAGCTAATGAAGTCTACTTTCATACGGATCTGACCTCATACTCATACCTGCTCATAAACGGCGTCAACAGCCCAAAAATCACCGAGAGGTCTATTCTGTCCAGGGTGCTGCGCCACCTTAAGTTAGCCCAATGGGCTTGTATCGTTTAGAGTCCAGTAGGGACGCGTCCTAGGGTTGGAGCACGACCCAAACTCTCTTGTGGTCGTCCTCCACACTGTCATATACCCCTTAGCCGCCACCAGGAACACTTGGGTTTTGTTTAGATCAAGTTTAGCCTTTGCTACTTGCTTGTAGGCGCGCGTGCTGATCCAGCCGCCCGTCTCCTTGTCTTCGGAACCCCACTCAAAATAAGATTCAGTTTGAGGCTTTCAATTCCATCTTGCAAATTCAGTGCTTGTTTCCTTGTTCTTGCTAGTTCTTCGATTGCTTGCAGGACGGGAGCCCTAGTGGCTGGTTGTCGCGCTCCACAAGATCGTGACGGCCTTTGGAGGTGGTGTATCGGTTGCTAAGGCGCGGTCTTGGAAGGCTGTAGTCGGGCCGTGAACGTCATCTCCATCCACCAAATCGAGTGATCTCACGCCTCTCATCGAAAGATCGTCCATAAACCCTAGCGGGTTCATATCAGTTGGTAATCAGAGCAAGGTTTATCGGTGAGAGACTTGTAATTCTTCGCTGTTTTTATTTTTCCTACAGTCCAAAAAAAGCCAAAAAAATAGTAGATTAGTTTCCTACAATCCTATAGACCTTTGGGCCGTGGCTAGTGCTACCTAGTTAGGGCTTGTTGAGTCGTCGGTTGCATCGGTTGTGTCAAGTTGCTGGTCTTAGTTTTAGTCCTTTAGAGTTTCGAGTTCTTGTCACGTTCTATCACAACACGTGCTATCATATAGTCTCTCTGTTGGCCGAATCCAAGTAGGGTTTGAAGTTTGAATCGGACAAGGAATCGGCTGTTCCTCTCTGTTGGCCGAATCCAAGTAGGTTTTCAAGTTTGAGTCGGATCAAGGAATCGGTTATTCCTCGCTGTTGGCCAAAGTCCGAGTAGAATTGGAAGTTCCAATCGGACGAGGAATCAGTTCACCCTGTGCTACAAATATCAAACGAAGCACGCAGCAGGTATTCATATCTAAACGAGTGGCTTACTCTAGAGAGAGAGAGAGAGTATCTTTTTTTTACTGGAATACCCCTGCCCTTTCGGAAAAAGTGTGTGTGCTGAGTTACTCTTTGGGAGTGTCTTGTTCATATAATCAGTTTTGAGTGCCCCTGAAAAAAAAAATATATTCAAAAAAAAGAAAAAAAAGAAAAAAAAAAGAGAAAGAAGCAAAAGAAAAGAAGAGAAAGGGGCTGATCTTAGAGATTTTTTTCGTTCACTTTGGGTGGTGTGTTGTGCTCTCCTTTGTGTCCAGGCTCGCGTCTCTAGCACGGTCTAGACTAGGACCAGCACAGTACCGCCGGTTGAACGATTATTCAGCTTGCTTTTTGTAACTAACGTGGTGCTAGTTCGTTCCTTGTTTCAGCCCACCTATAGCTCCACATATTCTACAGCTTGACAGGTCTCGTGCTGCGGCACCGATACACTTCATCCATTGCTGCAGACTTGTTGGTAGATGACCCCTCCTGTCGAGCAAGGTAAGAACTGGTAAGAACTTGTGTAACAGGTGGAGAGTGAGCGACTTGCTGTAGCTACATCCTAGTAGTTGTAGGGCTTTTATTTCTTCACTTGTCTTCTTGTTGTCTTTGTCTTTGAACCATGCCAGGGACCGACGAAGATAACCAAATTCCCCATTCGCCTCGCACAAAGGGCATCATACAACATTTTGAAAGGAAAGTGAAGTTGCACACGGAGGGACTTGATAATGACTTGCAGGTGACAAATGACAAACTTGGGCAGTTGGAGGCTACGCAGATTGTCGCAAACAACAAGCTTGCAGGTTTGGAGCAGTCCATTGCTAGTGTGGACAAAAGCCTTGCTGCTCTGCTGAGGCGTTTTGATGACCTCCACAACAATGATAAAGACCAGCATAAAGAAGAAAAGAAGGAGGAAGATCGAGAGGATGGTAGTTATGATGAAGAATACACAGGTGATACTGAACATGATGATCGAGACACTCGTGATCGACGTCGCCTACGTCACAACCGTAGAGGTATGGGTGGCCGCCGCCGACGCGAGGTACACAATAATGATGATGCTTTCAGTAAGATTAAATTTAAAATACCTCCTTTTGATGGTAAATATGACCCTGATGCATACATTACTTGGGAGATTGCTGTTGATCAAAAGTTTGCATGCCATGAATTTCCTGAGAACACACGTGTTAGGGCTGCTACTAGTGAGTTCACAGATTTTGCTTCTGTTTGGTGGATTGAATATGGCAAGAAAAATCCTAATAACATACCTAAAACTTGGGATGCGCTGAAACGAGCCATGAGAGCTAGATTTGTCCCATCTTACTATGCCCGTGATATGATAAATAAGTTGCAGCAATTGAGACAAGGTTCTAAAAGTGTAGAAGAATACTATCAGGAATTACAAACGGGTATGTTGCGTTGTAAATTAGAGGAGGATGAGGAACCTGCTATGGCTAGATTTTTAGGTGGGTTAAATCGGGAAATTCAGGATATCCTCGCTTACAAAGAATACAATAACGTAACCAAACTGTTTCATCTTGCTTGTAAAGCTGAACGGGAAGTGCAGGGACGACGTGCTAGCGCAAGGACTAATGTTTCTGCAGGGAAAGCTAGTTCATGGCAGCCGCGCACGTCTACAACTCCATCTACACGTACTCCTACGCCATCATCTAGTGATAAGACTCGAGCTGCCCCCACCAATTCAGTAGCGAAGACAGCGCAAAAGCCGGCTGCGAGTACTTCATCCGTGGCATCGACAGGTAGAACAAGCAACATACAATGTCATCGGTGCAAGGGATATGGCCATATGATGCGTGACTGCCCAAACAAGCGTGTTATGATTGTCAAAGATGATGGTGAGTGTTCATCCGCTAGTGATTTTGATGAAGATACACTTGCATTGCTTGCGGCTGACTATGCAGGTAGTGAGGAACACATAGAAGAACACATTAATGCAGGTGACGCGGAGCACTATGAGAGCTTGATTGTACAGCGAGTGCTTAGTGCACAAATGGAGAAGGCGGAGCAAAATCAGCGACACACTTTATTCCAAACAAAGTGTGTCATCAAGGAGCGTTCGTGCCGCATGATCATTGATGGAGGTAGCTGCAACAACTTGGCAAGTAGCGACATGGTACAGAAGCTCGCCCTCACCACCAAACCACACCCCCATCCCTACTACATCCAATGGCTGAACAACAGTGGTAAGGCAAAGGTAACGAGACTGGTGCGAATCGATTTTGCCATCGGATCATACAAAGATATTGTTGAATGTGATGTTGTGCCTATGCAAGCTTGCAATATTCTGCTAGGTAGACCATGGCAATTTGATAGAGATTCGATGCATCATGGTAGATCAAATCAATATTCGTTTCTATACCATGATCGAAAAATTGTGTTGCATCCTATGTCTCCTGAAGCTATTATGAAATCTGATGTTACTAAGGCTGCAAAAGCAAAGAGCGAGAGTGACAAATCTGTTGTTGATGACAAAGATGAGATAAAATTGAAAGGACGTTGTATGCTTGCTACAAAATCTGATATTAATGAGTTCAATGCATCCACCTCTGTTGCTTATGCTTTGGTATGCAAGGATGCTTTCATTTCATTTGAGGATATGCAACGTTCTTTGCCCCCTGCTGTTGCTAACATTTTGCAGGAGTATTCTGATGTGTTCCCCATTGAGATACCAGCGGGGCTGCCACCAATACGAGGGATTGAGCACCAAATTGATCTTATCCCTGGAGCATCTTTGCCAAACCGTGCGCCATACAGGACCAATCCGGAGGAAACGAAGGAAATTCAGCGACAAGTGCAAGAACTACTAGACAAAGGTTATGTGCGTGAGTCTCTTAGTCCTTGTGCTGTTCCAGTGATTTTAGTGCCTAAGAAAGATGGAACATGGCGCATGTGTGTTGATTGTAGGGCTATTAATAATATCACCATTCGATATCGACACCCTATTCCACGACTAGATGATATGCTTGATGAATTGAGTGGTGCTGTTGTGTTTTCAAAGGTTGATTTGCGTAGTGGGTACCACCAGATTCGTATGAAATTGGGAGATGAATGGAAAACTGCTTTCAAAACCAAGTTCGGTCTATATGAGTGGTTAGTCATGCCTTTTGGGTTAACTAATGCACCTAGTACTTTCATGAGATTAATGAACGAGGTTTTGCGTGCTTTCATTGGGAAATTTGTTGTCGTCTACTTTGATGATATACTGATTTATAGCAAATCCATAGGATGAACACCTTGATCACTTACGTGCTGTTTTCAATGCTCTACGTGATGCACGTTTGTTTGGTAACCTTGAGAAGTGCACTTTCTGCACCGATCGAGTATCGTTTCTTGGCTATGTTGTCACTCCACAGGGAATTGAGGTTGATAAAGCCAAGGTGGAAGCTATACAAGGATGGCCTGTACCCACGACGGTCACACAAGTGCGGAGTTTCCTAGGACTTGCTGGTTTCTATCGCCGTTTTGTGAAGGACTTCAGCACCATTGCTGCACCATTGAATGAGCTTACAAAGAAGGGAGTGCCCTTTTCTTGGGGCAAAGCACAAGAGCACGCCTTCCATGTGCTGAAAGATAAGTTAACACATGCACCTCTACTCCAACTCCCTGATTTTAATAAGACTTTCGAGCTTGAATGTGATGCGAGTGGAATTGGATTGGGTGGTGTTTTGTTACAAGAAGGAAAACCTGTTGCATACTTTAGTGAGAAATTGAGCGGGCCTATTCTTAATTATTCTACATATGATAAGGAATTATATGCTCTAGTGCGGACATTAGAAACATGGCAGCATTATTTGTGGCCCAAAGAATTTGTTATACATTCTGATCATGAATCTTTGAAGCATATTCGTAGTCAAGGAAAACTGAATCGTAGACATGCAAAATGGGTTGAATTTATTGAATCTTTTCCTTATGTTATCAAACACAAGAAAGGGAAGGATAATATCATTGCAGATGCATTGTCTAGGAGATATACTTTGCTGAATCAACTTGATTACAAGATCTTTGGGTTAGAAACAATTAAAGACCGATATGCTCATGATGCTGATTTTAAAGAAGTGCTGCTGCATTGTAAAGATGGGAAAACGTGGAACAAATTCATCCTCAATGATGGGTTTGTGTTTAGAGCTAACAAGCTATGCATTCCAGCTAGCTCCGTTCGCTTGTTGTTGCTGCAGGAAGCGCATGGAGGTGGCTTGATGGGGCATTTTGGAGCGAAGAAGACGGAGGACATTCTTGCTGGTCATTTCTTTTGGCCAAAGATGCGACGAGACGTGGAGAGATTTGTTGCTCGCTGCACAACATGTCAAAAGGCTAAGTCCCGGTTGAATCCACACGGTTTGTATATGCCTCTTCCTGTTCCTAGTGCTCCTTGGGAGGATATTTCTATGGATTTTGTGTTGGGATTGCCACGGACTAGGAAAGGGCGAGATAGTGTTTTTGTGGTTGTGGATCGATTCTCTAAAATGGCACATTTCATACCATGTCATAAAACTGATGATGCTACAAATATTGCTGATTTGTTCTTTCGAGAAGTTGTTCGCTTGCATGGTGTGCCAAATACAATTGTTTCTGATCGTGATGCTAAATTTCTTAGCCATTTTTGGAGAACTTTATGGGCCAAATTGGGGACTAAGCTTTTATTTTCCACCACTTGTCACCCCCAAACTGATGGTCAAACTGAAGTTGTGAATAGAACTTTGTCTACTATGTTAAGGACTGTTTTAAAGAAGAATATTAAGATGTGGGAAGATTGTTTGCCTCATATTGAGTTTGCTTATAATCGTTCGCTGCATTCTACTACGAAGATGTGTCCCTTTGAGATTGTTTATGGCTTGTTACCACGTGCTCCTATTGATTTAATGCCATTGCCAAGTTCTGAAAAGTTGAATTTTGATGCTAAGCAACGTGCTGAATTGATGCTAAAACTACATGAAACCACTAAAGAAAACATAGAGCGCATGAATGCTAAGTACAAATTTGCTGGAGATAAAGGTAGAAGGGAATTGATTCTTGAACCTGGAGATTTGGTTTGGTTGCATTTGCGAAAGGATAGGTTTCCTGAATTAAGAAAATCTAAATTGATGCCTAGAGCGGATGGTCCTTTTAAAGTGATGCAACGAATAAATGAGAATGCATATAAGCTTGATCTTCCTGCAGATTTTGGGGTTAGTCCCACATTTAACATTGCAGATTTGAAGCCTTATTTGGGTGAGGAAGATGAGCTTGAGTCGAGGACGACTCAAATTCAAGAAAGGGAGGATGATGAGGACATCAACACCGATCATACATCCACGCCGTCCACGCCGACACCTGCTGGTCCTATTACCCGTGCTCGTGCTCGAACACTTAATCATCAAGTGAGTTCCTTCTTGAGCTCTTGTCCATCCTGTTTAGATCTTGGAGACACGTGCACTCTTGTTTTGATTAGGAATCAAGGAGAAGACCGAAAGGGAAAAGGACTCGCGTAGGCTGGATTCGGACTGCAGCACACCTCCAACTTGCGACGGTCGCCACGGTTACATACGGAGTCGGATTGGGGTGATTCTGGACTTGTTGGAAAGCTAATAAAGTCTACTTTCATACGGATCTGACCTCATACTCATACCTGCTCATAAACGGCGTCAACAGCCCAAAAATCACCGAGAGGTCTATTCTGTCCAGGGTGCTGCGCCACCTTAAGTTAGCCCAATGGGCTTGTATCGTTTAGAGTCCAGTAGGGACGCGTCCTAGGGTTGGAGCACGACCCAAACTCTCTTGTGGTCGTCCTCCACACGTCATATACCCCTTAGCCGCCACCAGGAACACTTGGGTTTTGTTTAGATCAAGTTTAGCCTTTGCTACTTGCTTGTAGGCGCGCGTGCTGATCCAGCCGCCCGTCTCCTTGTCTTCGGAACCCCACTCAAATAAGATTCAGTTTGAGGCTTTCAATTCCATCTTGCAAATTCAGTGCTTGTTTCCTTGTTCTTGCTAGTTCTTCGATTGCTTGCAGGACGGGAGCCCTAGTGGCTGGTTGTCGCGCTCCACAAGATCGTGACGGCCTTTGGAGGTGGTGTATCGGTTGCTAAGGCGCGGTCTTGGAAGGCTGTAGTCGGGCCGTGAACGTCATCTCCATCCACCAAATCGAGTGATCTCACGCCTCTCATCGAAAGATCGTCCATAAACCCTAGCGGGTTATATCACCATAGGCTAGGAAATCATTTTGGGATGCACCCGATGGAACTCCTAGGTGACGTGGGTCATGTGGAACCTCACTTCTTTCCGTATGAACACAGTGTTAGTGTCGGTGCAAGATAGGTGCATGGTTTGCGCTAGATGTACGATAGGCTTACAAATCATTTTGGACACACCCGACGGTGCCACTAGATGACGATGCTTAAGTGGAAGCTCATTTCGGTCCGTTTGGAGATAGTGCTAATCTTGACGCAAGATAGGTGCATGGTTTGCGTCGAACATACCATAGGCTAGGAAATCATTTTGGACGCACCCGATGGAACTCCTAGGTGACGTGGGTCATGTGGAATCTCACTTCTTTCCGTTTGGAGACAGTGTTAGTGTCAGTGCAAGATAGGTGCATGGTTTGCACTAGATGTACCATAGGCTTACAAATCATTTTGGACGCACCCGATGGTGCCCCTAGATGACGATGCTTAAGTGGAAGCTCGTTTCGGTCCGTTTGGAGATAGTGCTAATCTTGACGCAAGATAGGTGCATGGTTTGCGTCGAACATACCATAGGCTAGGAAATCATTTTGGACGCACCCGATGGAACTCCTAGGTGACGTGGGTCATGTGGAATCTCACTTCTTTCCATTTGGAGACAGTGTTAGTGTCAGTGCAAGATAGGTGCATGGTTTGCACTAGATGTACCATAGGCTTACAAATCGTTTTGGACGCACCCGATGGTGCCACTAGATGACGATGCTTAAGTGGAAGCTTGTTTCTGTCCTTTTGGAGATAGTGTTAATCTTGACGCAAGATAGGTGCATGGTTTGCGCTAGATGTACCATAGGCTTACAAATCATTTTGGACGCACCCGATGGTGCCCCTAGATGACGATGCTTAAGTGGAAGCTCGTTTGGGTCCATTTGGAGATAGTGCTGATCTTGATGCAAGATAGGTGCATGGTTTGCGTTGAACATACCATAGCTAGGAAATCGTGTTGGATGCACCCGATGGAACTCCTAGGTGACGTGGGTTATTGGAACCGTCACTTCTTTCCTTATGAAGACAGTGTTAGTGGTTGGGTGCAAGATAGGTGCATGGTTTGCGCTATATGTACCATAGGCTTACAAATCATTTTGGATGCACCTAATGGACCACTAGATGATGAGGTTCAGGTGGAAGCTTGTTTCGCTCCGTTTGTAGATAGTGCTAATCTTGACGCAAGATAGGTGCATGGTCTTGCTTTGAACATACCATAGGCTAGGAAATCGTTTGGACCGCACCCGAAGGAACTCCTAGGTGATGTTGGGCATGTTGTCACTCTTTTCCTTATGAAGACAGTGTTAGTGGCTGGTGCAAGAATAGGGTTGCATGGTTTGCGCTATATGTAGCATAGGCTTACAAATCGTTTTGGATGCACCTTTGGTACCACTAGATGACGAGGCTCAAGTGGAAGCTTGTTTCACTCCGTTGGGAGATAGTGCTAATCTTGATGCAAGATAGGTGCACGGTTTGCGTCGAACGTACCATAGGCTTGGACATTGTTTTGGACGCACCCGATGGAACTCCAAGGTGACGTGGGTCATGCGGAATCTCTCTTCATTCCGTTTGGTGATAGTGTTAGTGTCGGTGCAAGATAGGTGAATGGTTTGTGCTAGACGTACCATAGGATCTGAAATCCTTTTAGACGCATCTGATGATTCCACTAGGTGATGAGGCTGAAGTGGAAGCTTGTTTCGGTCCATTTGGATATAGCTGCACGTTTTGCGTCAAACGTGCCATAGGCTAAGAAATCGTTTGGATGCACCCAATGGACCTCCTAGGTGATGTGGGTCATGTGGAATCTCACTTCTTTCTGTTTGGAGACAGTGTTAGTGTCGGTGCAAGATAGCTGCGTGGTTTGCGCTAGATGTACCATAGGCCCACAAATCAGTTTGGACGCACCCGATGGTGCCACTAGATGACGATGCTTAAGTGGAAGCTCGTTTCGGTCCTTTTGGAGATAGTGCTAATCTTGACGCAAGATAGGTGCATGGTTTGCGTCGAACATACCATAGGCTAGGAAATCGTTTTGGATGCACCCAATGGAACTCCTAGGTGACGTGGGTCATGTGGAACCTCACTTCTTTCCGTATGAACACAGTTGATGAGGACATCAACACCGATCATACATCCACGCCGTCCACACCGACACCTGCTGGTCCTATTACCCGTGCTCGTGCTCGAACACTTAATCATCAAGTGAGTTCCTTCTTGAGCTCTTGTCCATCCTGTTTAGATCTTGGAGACACGTGCACTCTTGTTTTGATTAGGAATCAAGGAGAAGACCGAAAGGGAAAAGGACTCGCGTAGGCTGGATTCGGACTGCAGCACACCTCCAACTTGCGACGGTCGCCACGGTTACATACGGAGTCGGATTGGGGTGATTCTGGACTTGTTGGAAAGCTAATGAAGTCTACTTTCATACGGATCTGATCTCATACTTATATCTGCTCATAAACGGCGTCAACAGCCCAAAAATCACCAAGAGGTCTATTCTGTCCAAGGTGCTGCGCCACCTTAAGTTAGCCCAATGGGCTTGTATCGTTTAGAGTCCAGTAGGGACGCGTCCTAGGGTTGGAGCACGACCCAAACTCTCTTGTGGTCGTCCTCCACATGTCATATACCCCTTAGCCGCCACCAGGAACACTTGGGTTTTGTTTAGATCAAGTTTAGCCTTTGCTACTTGCTTGTAGGCGCGCGTGCTGATCCAGCCGCCCGTCTCCTTGTCTTCGGAACCCCACTCAAAATAAGATTCAGTTTGAGGCTTTCAATTCCATCTTGCAAATTCAGTGCTTGTTTCCTTGTTCTTGCTAGTTCTTCGATTGCTTGCAGGACGGGAGCCCTAGTGGCTGGTTGTCGCGCTCCACAAGATCGTGACGGCCTTTGGAGGTGGTGTATCGGTTGCTAAGGCGCGGTCTTGGAAGGCTGTAGTCGGGCCGTGAACGTCATCTCCATCCACCAAATCGAGTGATCTCACGCCTCTCATCGAAAGATCGTCCATAAACCCTAGCGGGTTCATATCAGTTGGTAATCAGAGCAAGGTTTATCGGTGAGAGACTTGTAATTCTTCGCTGTTTTTATTTTTCCTACAGTCCAAAAAAAAGCCAAAAAAATAGTAGATTAGTTTCCTACAATCCTATAGACCTTTGGGCCGTGGCTAGTGCTACCTAGTTAGGGCTTGTTGAGTCGTCGGTTGCATCGGTTGTGTCAAGTTGCTGGTCTTAGTTTTAGTCCTTTAGAGTTTCGAGTTCTTGTCACGTTCTATCACAACACGTGCTATCATATAGTCTCTCTGTTGGCCGAATCCATGTAGGGTTTGAAGTTTGAATCGGACAAGGAATCGGCTGTTCCTCTCTGTTAGTGTCGGTGCAAGATAGGTTCATGGTTTGCGCTAGATGTACGATAGGCTTACAAATCATTTTGTATGCACCCGATGGTGCCAATAGATGATGATGCTTAAGTGGAAGCTCGTTTCGGTCCGGTTGGAGATAGTGCTAATCTTGACGCAAGATAGGTGCATGGTTTGCGTCGAACATACCATAGGCTAGGAAATTGTTTTGGACGCACCCGATGGAACTCCTAGGTGACGTGGGTCATGTGGAATCTCACTTCTTTCCGTTTGGAGATAGTGTTAGTGTTGGTGCAAGATAGGTTCATGGTTTGCGCTATATGTAGCATAGGCTTACAAATCGTTTTGGACGCAACTTTGCTACCACTAGATGACGAGGCTCAAGTGGAAGCTTGTTTCACTCCGTTCGGAGATAGTGCTAATCTTGATGCAAGATAGGTGCACGGTTTGCGTCGAACGTACCATAGGCTAGGAAATCATTTTGGATGCACCCGATGGAACTCCTAGGTGACGTGGGTCATGTGGAACCTCATTTCTTTCTGTTTGGATATAGTGTTAGTGTCGGTGCAAGATAGGTGCATGGTTTGCGCTAGATGTACCATAGGCTTACAAACCGCTTTGGACACACCCGATTGTGCCACTAGATGACGATGCTTAAGTGGAAGCTTGTTTCGGTCCTTTTGGAGATAGTGGTAATCTTGACGCAAGATAGGTGCTTGGTTTGCGTCGAACATACCATAGGCTAGGAAATCATTTTGGATGCACCCGATGGAACTCCTAGGTGACGTGGGTCATGTGGAACCTCACTTCTTTCCGTATGAACACAGTGTTAGTGTCGGTGCAAGATAGGTGCATGGTTTGCGCTAGATGTACGATAGGCTTACAAATCATTTTGGACACACCCGACGGTGCCACTAGATGACGATGCTTAAGTGGAAGCTCATTTCGGTCCGTTTGGAGATAGTGCTAATCTTGACGCAAGATAGGTGCATGGTTTGCGTCGAACATACCATAGGCTAGGAAATCATTTTGGACGCACCCGATGGAACTCCTAGGTGACGTGGGTCATGTGGAATCTCACTTCTTTCCGTTTGGAGACAGTGTTAGTGTCAGTGCAAGATAGGTGCATGGTTTGCACTAGATGTACCATAGGCTTACAAATCATTTTGGACGCACCCGATGGTGCCCCTAGATGACGATGCTTAAGTGGAAGCTCGTTTCGGTCCGTTTGGAGATAGTGCTAATCTTGACGCAAGATAGGTGCATGGTTTGCGTCGAACATACCATAGGCTAGGAAATCATTTTGGACGCACCCGATGGAACTCCTAGGTGACGTGGGTCATGTGGAATCTCACTTCTTTCCGTTTGGAGACAGTGTTAGTGTCGGTGCAAGATAGGTGCATGGTTTGCACTAGATGTACCATAGGCTTACAAATCATTTTGGACGCACCCGATGGTGCCCCTAGATGACGATGCTTAAGTGGAAGCTCGTTTTGGTCCATTTGGAGATAGTGCTGATCTTGATGCAAGATAGGTGCATGGTTTGCGTTGAACATACCATAGCTAGGAAATCGTTTTGGACGCACCCGATGGAACTCCTAGGTGACGTGGGTTATGTGGAACCTCACTTCTTTCCTTATGAAGACAGTGTTAGTGTTGGTGCAAGATAGGTGCATGGTTTGCGCTATATGTACCATAGGCTTACAAATCATTTTGGATGCACCTAATGGTACCACTAGATTATGAGGTTCAGGTGGAAGCTTGTTTCGCTCCGTTTGTAGATAGTGCTAATCTTGACGCAAGATAGGTGCATGGTTTGCTTTGAACATACCATAGGCTAGGAAATCGTTTTGGACGCACCCGAAGGAACTCCTAGGTGATGTGGGTCATGTGTCACTTCTTTCCTTATGAAGACAGTGTTAGTGTCGGTGCAAGATAGGTGCATGGTTTGCGCTATATGTAGCATAGGCTTACAAATCGTTTTGGATGCACCTTTGGTACCACTAGATGACGAGGCTCAAGTGGAAGCTTGTTTCACTCCGTTGGGAGATAGTGCTAATCTTGATGCAAGATAGGTGCACGGTTTGCGTCGAACGTACCATAGGCTTGGACATTGTTTTGGACGCACCCGATGGAACTCCAAGGTGACGTGGGTCATGCGGAATCTCTCTTCATTCCGTTTGGTGATAGTGTTAGTGTCGGTGCAAGATAGGTGAATGGTTTGTGCTAGACGTACCATAGGATCTGAAATCCTTTTAGACGCATCTGATGATTCCACTAGGTGATGAGGCTGAAGTGGAAGCTTGTTTCGGTCCGTTTGGATATAGCTGCACGTTTTGCGTCAAACGTGCCATAGGCTAAGAAATCGTTTGGATGCACCCAATGGACCTCCTAGGTGATGTGGGTCATGTGGAATCTCACTTCTTTCTGTTTGGAGACAGTGTTAGTGTCGGTGCAAGATAGCTGCGTGGTTTGCGCTAGATGTACCATAGGCCCACAAATCAGTTTGGACGCACCCGATGGTGCCACTAGATGACGATGCTTAAGTGGAAGCTCGTTTCGGTCCTTTTGGAGATAGTGCTAATCTTGACGCAAGATAGGTGCATGGTTTGCGTCGAACATACCATAGGCTAGGAAATCGTTTTGGATGCACCCAATGGAACTCCTAGGTGACGTGGGTCATGTGGAACCTCACTTCTTTCCGTATGAACACAGTTGATGAGGACATCAACACCGATCATACATCCACGCCGTCCACACCGACACCTGCTGGTCCTATTACCCGTGCTCGTGCTCGAACACTTAATCATCAAGTGAGTTCCTTCTTGAGCTCTTGTCCATCCTGTTTAGATCTTGGAGACACGTGCACTCTTGTTTTGATTAGGAATCAAGGAGAAGACCGAAAGGGAAAAGGACTCGCGTAGGCTGGATTCGGACTGCAGCACACCTCCAACTTGCGACGGTCGCCACGGTTACATACGGAGTCGGATTGGGGTGATTCTGGACTTGTTGGAAAGCTAATGAAGTCTACTTTCATACGGATCTGATCTCATACTTATATCTGCTCATAAACGGCGTCAACAGCCCAAAAATCACCAAGAGGTCTATTCTGTCCAAGGTGCTGCGCCACCTTAAGTTAGCCCAATGGGCTTGTATCGTTTAGAGTCCAGTAGGGACGCGTCCTAGGGTTGGAGCACGACCCAAACTCTCTTGTGGTCGTCCTCCACATGTCATATACCCCTTAGCCGCCACCAGGAACACTTGGGTTTTGTTTAGATCAAGTTTAGCCTTTGCTACTTGCTTGTAGGCGCGCGTGCTGATCCAGCCGCCCGTCTCCTTGTCTTCGGAACCCCACTCAAAATAAGATTCAGTTTGAGGCTTTCAATTCCATCTTGCAAATTCAGTGCTTGTTTCCTTGTTCTTGCTAGTTCTTCGATTGCTTGCAGGACGGGAGCCCTAGTGGCTGGTTGTCGCGCTCCACAAGATCGTGACGGCCTTTGGAGGTGGTGTATCGGTTGCTAAGGCGCGGTCTTGGAAGGCTGTAGTCGGGCCGTGAACGTCATCTCCATCCACCAAATCGAGTGATCTCACGCCTCTCATCGAAAGATCGTCCATAAACCCTAGCGGGTTCATATCAGTTGGTAATCAGAGCAAGGTTTATCGGTGAGAGACTTGTAATTCTTCGCTGTTTTTATTTTTCCTACAGTCCAAAAAAAAGCCAAAAAAATAGTAGATTAGTTTCCTACAATCCTATAGACCTTTGGGCCGTGGCTAGTGCTACCTAGTTAGGGCTTGTTGAGTCGTCGGTTGCATCGGTTGTGTCAAGTTGCTGGTCTTAGTTTTAGTCCTTTAGAGTTTCGAGTTCTTGTCACGTTCTATCACAACACGTGCTATCATATAGTCTCTCTGTTGGCCGAATCCATGTAGGGTTTGAAGTTTGAATCGGACAAGGAATCGGCTGTTCCTCTCTGTTAGTGTCGGTGCAAGATAGGTTCATGGTTTGCGCTAGATGTACGATAGGCTTACAAATCATTTTGTATGCACCCGATGGTGCCAATAGATGATGATGCTTAAGTGGAAGCTCGTTTCGGTCCGGTTGGAGATAGTGCTAATCTTGACGCAAGATAGGTGCATGGTTTGCGTCGAACATACCATAGGCTAGGAAATTGTTTTGGACGCACCCGATGGAACTCCTAGGTGACGTGGGTCATGTGGAATCTCACTTCTTTCCATTTGGAGATAGTGTTAGTGTTGGTGCAAGATAGGTTCATGGTTTGCGCTATATGTAGCATAGGCTTACAAATCGTTTTGGACGCAACTTTGCTACCACTAGATGACGAGGCTCAAGTGGAAGCTTGTTTCACTCCGTTCGGAGATAGTGCTAATCTTGATGCAAGATAGGTGCACGGTTTGCGTCGAACGTACCATAGGCTAGGAAATCATTTTGGATGCACCCGATGGAACTCCTAGGTGACGTGGGTCATGTGGAACCTCATTTCTTTCTGTTTGGATATAGTGTTAGTGTCGGTGCAAGATAGGTGCATGGTTTGCGCTAGATGTACCATAGGCTTACAAACCGCTTTGGACACACCCGATTGTGCCACTAGATGACGATGCTTAAGTGGAAGCTTGTTTCGGTCCTTTTGGAGATAGTGGTAATCTTGACGCAAGATAGGTGCTTGGTTTGCGTCGAACATACCATAGGCTAGGAAATCATTTTGGATGCACCCGATGGAACTCCTAGGTGACGTGGGTCATGTGGAACCTCACTTCTTTCCGTATGAACACAGTGTTAGTGTCGGTGCAAGATAGGTGCATGGTTTGCGCTAGATGTACGATAGGCTTACAAATCATTTTGGACACACCCGACGGTGCCACTAGATGACGATGCTTAAGTGGAAGCTCATTTCGGTCCGTTTGGAGATAGTGCTAATCTTGACGCAAGATAGGTGCATGGTTTGCGTCGAACATACCATAGGCTAGGAAATCATTTTGGACGCACCCGATGGAACTCCTAGGTGACGTGGGTCATGTGGAATCTCACTTCTTTCCGTTTGGAGACAGTGTTAGTGTCAGTGCAAGATAGGTGCATGGTTTGCACTAGATGTACCATAGGCTTACAAATCATTTTGGACGCACCCGATGGTGCCCCTAGATGACGATGCTTAAGTGGAAGCTCGTTTCGGTCCGTTTGGAGATAGTGCTAATCTTGACGCAAGATAGGTGCATGGTTTGCGTCGAACATACCATAGGCTAGGAAATCATTTTGGACGCACCCGATGGAACTCCTAGGTGACGTGGGTCATGTGGAATCTCACTTCTTTCCGTTTGGAGACAGTGTTAGTGTCGGTGCAAGATAGGTGCATGGTTTGCACTAGATGTACCATAGGCTTACAAATCATTTTGGACGCACCCGATGGTGCCCCTAGATGACGATGCTTAAGTGGAAGCTCGTTTTGGTCCATTTGGAGATAGTGCTGATCTTGATGCAAGATAGGTGCATGGTTTGCGTTGAACATACCATAGCTAGGAAATCGTTTTGGACGCACCCGATGGAACTCCTAGGTGACGTGGGTTATGTGGAACCTCACTTCTTTCCTTATGAAGACAGTGTTAGTGTTGGTGCAAGATAGGTGCATGGTTTGCGCTATATGTACCATAGGCTTACAAATCATTTTGGATGCACCTAATGGTACCACTAGATGATGAGGTTCAGGTGGAAGCTTGTTTCGCTCCGTTTGTAGATAGTGCTAATCTTGACGCAAGATAGGTGCATGGTTTGCTTTGAACATACCATAGGCTAGGAAATCGTTTTGGACGCACCCGAAGGAACTCCTAGGTGATGTGGGTCATGTGTCACTTCTTTCCTTATGAAGACAGTGTTAGTGTCGGTGCAAGATAGGTGCATGGTTTGCGCTATATGTAGCATAGGCTTACAAATCGTTTTGGATGCACCTTTGGTACCACTAGATGACGAGGCTCAAGTGGAAGCTTGTTTCACTCCGTTGGGAGATAGTGCTAATCTTGATGCAAGATAGGTGCACGGTTTGCGTCGAACGTACCATAGGCTTGGACATTGTTTTGGACGCACCCGATGGAACTCCAAGGTGACGTGGGTCATGCGGAATCTCTCTTCATTCCGTTTGGTGATAGTGTTAGTGTCGGTGCAAGATAGGTGAATGGTTTGTGCTAGACGTACCATAGGATCTGAAATCCTTTTAGACGCATCTGATGATTCCACTAGGTGATGAGGCTGAAGTGGAAGCTTGTTTCGGTCCGTTTGGATATAGCTGCACGTTTTGCGTCAAACGTGCCATAGGCTAAGAAATCGTTTGGATGCACCCAATGGACCTCCTAGGTGATGTGGGTCATGTGGAATCTCACTTCTTTCTGTTTGGAGACAGTGTTAGTGTCGGTGCAAGATAGCTGCGTGGTTTGCGCTAGATGTACCATAGGCCCACAAATCAGTTTGGACGCACCCGATGGTGCCACTAGATGACGATGCTTAAGTGGAAGCTCGTTTCGGTCCTTTTGGAGATAGTGCTAATCTTGACGCAAGATAGGTGCATGGTTTGCGTCGAACATACCATAGGCTAGGAAATCGTTTTGGATGCACCCAATGGAACTCCTAGGTGACGTGGGTCATGTGGAACCTCACTTCTTTCCGTATGAACACAGTTGATGAGGACATCAACACCGATCATACATCCACGCCGTCCACACCGACACCTGCTGGTCCTATTACCCGTGCTCGTGCTCGAACACTTAATCATCAAGTGAGTTCCTTCTTGAGCTCTTGTCCATCCTGTTTAGATCTTGGAGACACGTGCACTCTTGTTTTGATTAGGAATCAAGGAGAAGACCGAAAGGGAAAAGGACTCGCGTAGGCTGGATTCGGACTGCAGCACACCTCCAACTTGCGACGGTCGCCACGGTTACATACGGAGTCGGATTGGGGTGATTCTGGACTTGTTGGAAAGCTAATGAAGTCTACTTTCATACGGATCTGATCTCATACTTATATCTGCTCATAAACGGCGTCAACAGCCCAAAAATCACCAAGAGGTCTATTCTGTCCAAGGTGCTGCGCCACCTTAAGTTAGCCCAATGGGCTTGTATCGTTTAGAGTCCAGTAGGGACGCGTCCTAGGGTTGGAGCACGACCCAAACTCTCTTGTGGTCGTCCTCCACATGTCATATACCCCTTAGCCGCCACCAGGAACACTTGGGTTTTGTTTAGATCAAGTTTAGCCTTTGCTACTTGCTTGTAGGCGCGCGTGCTGATCCAGCCGCCCGTCTCCTTGTCTTCGGAACCCCACTCAAAATAAGATTCAGTTTGAGGCTTTCAATTCCATCTTGCAAATTCAGTGCTTGTTTCCTTGTTCTTGCTAGTTCTTCGATTGCTTGCAGGACGGGAGCCCTAGTGGCTGGTTGTCGCGCTCCACAAGATCGTGACGGCCTTTGGAGGTGGTGTATCGGTTGCTAAGGCGCGGTCTTGGAAGGCTGTAGTCGGGCCGTGAACGTCATCTCCATCCACCAAATCGAGTGATCTCACGCCTCTCATCGAAAGATCGTCCATAAACCCTAGCGGGTTCATATCAACAGTGTTAGTGTCGGTGCAAGATAGGTGCATGGTTTGCGCTAGATGTACGATAGGCTTACAAATCATTTTGGACGCACCCGACAGTGCCACTAGATGACGATGCTTAAGTGGAAGCTCATTTCGGTCCGTTTGGAGATAGTGCTAATCTTGACGCAAGATAGGTGCATGGTTTGCGTCGAACATACCATAGGCTAGGAAATCATTTTGGACGCACCCGATGGAACTCCTTGGTGACATGGGTCATGTGGAATCTCACTTCTTTCCGTTTGGAGATAGTGTTAGTGTTGGTGCAAGATAGGTTCATGGTTTGCGTTATATGTAGCATAGGCTTATAAATCGTTTTGGACGCAACTTTGCTACCACTAGATGACGAGGCTCAAGTGGAAGCTTGTTTCACTCTGTTCGGAGATAGTGCTAATCTTGATGCAAGATAGGTGCACGGTTTGCATCGAACGTACCATAGGCTAGGAAATCATTTTGGATGCACCCGATGGAACTCCTAGGTGACGTGGGTCATGTGGAACCTCATTTCTTTCCGTTTGGATATAGTGTTAGTGTCGGTGCAAGATAGGTGCATGGTTTGCGCTAGATGTACCATAGGCTTACAAACCGCTTTGGACACACCCGATTGTGCCACTAGATGACGATGCTTAAGTGGAAGCTAGTTTCGGTCCTTTTGGAGATAGTGGTAATCTTGACGCAAGATAGGTGCATGGTTTGCGTCGAACATACCATAGGCTAGGAAATCATTTTGGTTGCACCCGGTGGAACTCCTAGGTGACGTGGGTCATGTGGAACCTCACCTCTTTCCGTATGAACACAGTGTTAGTGTCGGTGCAAGATAGGTGCATGGTTTGCGCTAGATGTACGATAGGCTTACAAATCATTTTGGACGCACCCGACGGTGCCACTAGATGACGATGCTTAAGTGGAAGCTCATTTCGGTCCGTTTGGAGATAGTGGTAATCTTGACGCAAGATAGGTGCATGGTTTGCGTCGAACATACCATAGGCTAGGAAATCATTTTGGACGCACCCGATGGAACTACTAGGTGACATGGGTCATGTGGAATCTCACTTCTTTCCGTTTGGAGATAGTGTTAGTGTTGGTGCAAGATAGGTTCATGGTTTGGGCTATATGTAGCATAGGCTTACAAATCGTTTTGGACGCAACTTTGGTACCACTAGATGACGAGGCTCAAGTGGAAGCTTGTTTCACTCCGTTCGGAGATAGTGCTAATCTTGATGCAAGATAGGTGCACGGTTTGCGTCGAACGTACCATAGGCTTGGATTTCGTTTTGGACACACCCGATGGAACTCTAAGGTGACGTGGGTCATGTGGAATCTCTCTTCTTTCTGTTTGCGCTATATGTACCATAGGCTTACAAATCATTTTGGACGCACCTTTGGTACCACTAGATGACGAGGCTCAAGTGGAAGCTAGTTTTGCTCCTTTGGGAGATAGTGCTAATCTTGATGCAAGATAGATGCACGGTTTGCGTCGAACGTACCATAGGCTTGGACATCGTTTTGGACGCACCTGATGGAACTCCTAGGTGACGTGGGTCATGTGGAATCTCTCTTCTTTCCATTTGGAGACAGTGTAAGTGTCGGTGCAAGATAGGTGCATGGTTTGCGCTAGATGTACGATAGGCTTACAAATCATTTTGGACGCACCCGATGGTGCCACTAGATGACGATGCTTAAGTGGAAGCTCGTTTCGGTCCATTTGAAGATAGTGCTAATCTTGACGCAAGATAGGTGCATGGTTTGCGTCGAACATACCATAGGCTAGGAAATCGTTTTGGATGCACCCGATGGAACTCCTAGGTGACATGGGTCATGTGGAATCTTACTTCTTTCTGTTTGGAGATAGTGTTTGTGTCGGTGCAAGATAGGTGCATGGTTTGCGCTAGATGTACCATTGGCTTACAAATCGTTTTGGACGCACCCGATGGTGCCACTAGATGATGATGCTTAAGTGGAAGCTTGTTTCGGTCCTTTTGGAGATAGTGCTAATCTTGACGCAAGATAGGTGCATGGTTTCTGTCGAACATACCATAGGCTTGGAAATCATTTTGTATGCACCCGATGGAACTCCTAGGTGACGTGGGTCATGTGGAATCTCACTTCTTTCCATTTGGAGACAGTGTTAGTGTCGGTGCAAGATAGGTGCATGGTTTGCGCTAGATGTACCATTGGCTTACAAATCGTTTTCGACGCACCCGATGGTGCCACTAGATGATGATGCTTAAGTGGAAGCTCATTTCGGTCCGTTTGGAGATAGTGCTAATCTTGACGAAAGATACGTGCATGGTTTGCATCGAACATACCATAGGCTAGGAAATTGTTTTGGATGCACCCGATGGAACTCCTAGGTGATGTGGGTCATGTGGAACCTCACTTATTTCCTTATGAAGACAGTGTTAGTGTCGGTGCAAGATAGGTGCATGGTTGCGCTAGATGTACGATAGGCTTACAAATCATTTTGGACGCACCCGACGGTGCCACTAGATGACGATGCTTAAGTGGAAGCTCGTTTCGCTCCATTTGTAGATAGTGCTAATCTTGATGCAAGATAAGTGCATGGTTTGCTTCGAACATACCATAGGCTAGGAAATCGTTTTGGATGCACCCGAAGGAACTCCTAGGTGACGTGGGTCATGTGTCACTTCTTTCCTTATGAAGACAGTGTTAGTGTCGGTGCAAGATAGGTGCATGGTTTGCGCTATATGTAGCATAGGCTTACAAATCGTTTTGGACGCACCTTTGGTACCACTAGATGACGAGGCTCAAGTGGAAGCTTGTTTCCCTCCATTGGGAGATAGTGCTAATCTTGATGCAAGATAGGTGCACGGTTTGCGTCGAACGTACCATAGGCTTGGACATTGTTTTGGACGCACCTGATGGAACTCCAAGGTGACGTGGGTCATGCGGAATCTCTCTTCATTCCGCTTGGTGATAGTGTTAGTGTCGGTGCAAGATAGGTGAATGGTTTGTGCTAGACGTACCATAGAATCTGAAATCGTTTTAGACGCATCTGATGATTCCACTAGGTGATGAGGCTGAAGTGGAAGCTTGTTTCGGTCTGTTTAGATATAGCTGCACGTTTTGCGTCGAACGTGCCATAGGCTCAGAAATCATTTGGATGCACCCAATGGACCTCCTAGGTGATGTGGGTCATGTGGAATCTCACTTCTTTCTGTTTGGAGACAGTGTTAGTGTCGGTGCAAGATAGGTGAATGGTTTGCGCTAGATGTACCATAGGCTTACAAATCAATTCGGACGCACTCGACGGTAGCACTAGGTGACGAGGATCAAGTGGAAGCTCGTTTCGGCCTTTCGGACATAGAGCTAATGTTGACACAACATAGGTGCAAGGTTTGCGTCGAACATACCATAGGATCGGAAATCATTTTGGACTCACCTGATGGAACTCCTACGTGACGTGGGTCATGTGGAATCTCACTTCTTTCCGTTTGGAGACAGTGTTAGTGTCGGTGCAAGATAGGTGCATGGTTTGCGCTAGATGTACGATAGGCTTACAAATCATTTTGGACGCACCCGATGGTGCCACTAGATGACGATGCTTAAGTGGAAGCTCGTTTCGGTCCATTTGGAGATAGTGGTAATCTTGATGCAAGATAGGTGCATGGTTTACGTCGAACATACATAGGCTAGGAAATCGTTTTGGATGCACCGATGGAACTCCTAGGTGACGTGGGTCATGTGGAACCTCATTTCTTTCCGTTTGGATATAGTGTTAGTGTCGGTGCAAGATAGGTGCATGGTTTGCGCTAGATGTACCATAGGGTTACAAACCGCTTTGGACACACCCGATTGTGCCACTAGATGACGATGCTTAAGTGGAAGCTTGTTTCGGTCCTTTTGGAGATAGTGCTAATCTTGACGCAAGATAGGTGCATGGTTTGCGTCGAACATACCATAGGCTAGGAAATCATTTTGGATGCACCCGATGGAACTCCTAGGTGACGTGGGTCATGTGGAACCTCACTTCTTTCCTTATGAAGATAGTGTAAGTGTCGGTGCAAGATAGGTGCATGGTTTGCGCTAGATGTACGATAGGCTTACAAGTCATTTTGGATGCACCCAACGGTGCCACTAGATGACGATGCTTAAGTGGAAGCTCGTTTCGGTCTGTTTGGAGATAGTGCTAATCTTGACACAAGATAGGTGCATGGTTTGCGTCGAACATACCATAGGCTAGGAAATTGTTTTGGACGCACCCAATGGAACCCCTAGGTGACGTGGGTCATGTGTCACTTCTTTCCTTATGAAGACAGTGTTAGTGTCGGTGCAAGATAGGTTCATGGTTTGCGCTATATGTAGCATAGGCTTACAAATCGTTTTGGACGCAACTTTGGTACCACAAGATGACGAGGCTCAAGTGGAAGCTTGTTTCGCTCCGTTAGGAGATAGTGCTAATTTTGATGCAAGATAGGTGCACGGTTTGCGTCGAAAGTACCATAGGCTTGGACATCGTTTTGGACGCACCCGATGGAACTCCAAGGTGACGTGGGTCATGCGGAATCTCTCTTCATTCTGTTTGGTGATAGTGTTAGTGTCGGTGCAAGATAGGTGAATGGTTTGTGCTAGACGTACCATAGGATCTAAAATCGTTTTAGACGCATCTGATGATACCACTAGGTGACGAGGCTAAAGTGGAAGCTTGTTTCAGTCCGTTTGGAGATAGCTGCTTGTTTTGCGCCGAACGTGCCATAGGCTTGGAAATCATTTGGATGCACCCAATGGAACTCCTAGGTGATGTGGGTCATGTGAAATCTCACTTCTTTCCATTTGGAGACAGTGTTAGTGTCGGTGCAAGATAGGTGAATGGTTTGCGCTAGATATACCATAGGCTTACAAATCGATTTGGATGCACTCGATGGTACCACTAGGTGACGAGGCTCAAGTGGAAGTTCATTTCGACCTTTCGGACATAGAGCTAATGTTGACACAACATAAGTGCAAGGTTTGTGTCGAACATACCATAGGCTCAGAAATCGTGTTGGACACACCCGATGGTACCACTAGGTGACGAGGCTCAATTGAAAGCTCGTTTCAGTCTGTTTGGAGATAGCGCTAATCTTGACGCAAGATAGGTGCACGGTTTACATCAAACGTACCATAGGATCAAAAATCGTTTTGGACGCACCCGATGGAACTCCTAGGTGACGTGGGTCATGTGGAATCTCTCTTCCTTCCATTTGGGGACAGTGTTAGTGTCGGTGCAAGATAGGTACACAGTTTGCGCTAGACGTACCATAGGCTCAGAAATCATTTTGGACGCACTCGATGGTACCACTAGGTGATGAGGCTCGAGTGGAAGCTCGTTTCGGCCTTTCGGACATAGTGCTCATCTTGAAGCAAGATAGGTGCACGGTTTGCGTTGAACGTACCGCAGGATGAGAAATCATTTTGGACGCACCCGATGGAACTCCTAGGTGACGTGGGTCATGTGGAATCTCACTTCTTTCCATTTGGAGACAGAGTTAGTGTCGATGCAAGATAGGTGCATGGTTTGCACTAGATGTACGATAGGCTTACAAATCATTTTGGATGCACCCGACTGTACCACTACATGACGATGCTTAAGTGGAAGCTCATTTCGGTCTGTTTGGAGATAGTGCTAATCTTGACGCAAGATAAATGCACGGTTTGCGTCGAACGTACCATAGGCTTGGACATCATTTTGGACGCACCCGATGGAACTCCTAGGTGACGTGGGTCATGTGGAATCTCACTTCTTTCCGTTTGGAGACAGTGTAAGTGTCGGTGCAAGATAGGTGCATGGTTTGCGCTAGATGTACGATAGGCTTACAAATCATTTTGGACGCACCCGATGGTGCCACTAGATGACGATGCTTAAGTGGAAGCTCGTTTCGGTCCGTTTGGAGATAGTGCTAATCTTGACACAAGATAGGTCCATGGTTTGCGTCGAACATACCATAGGCTAGGAAATCATTTTGGATGCACCCGATGGAACTCCTAGGTGACGTGGGTCATGTGGAATCTCACTTCTTTTCGTTTGAAGACAGTGTATGTGTCGGTGCAAGATAGGTGCATGGTTTGCGCTATATGTACCATAGGCTTACAAATCATTTTGGACGCACCTTTGGTACCACTAGATGACGAGGCTCAAGTGGAAGCTTGTTTTGCTACGTTGGGAGATAGTGCTAATCTTGATGCAAGATAGATGCACGGTTTGCGTCGAACGTACCATAGGCTTGGACATCATTTTGGACACACCCAATGGAACTCCTAGGTGACGTGGGTCATGTGGAATCTCACTTCTTTCCGTTTGGAGACAGTGTAAGTGTCAGTGCAAGATAGGTGCATGGTTTGTGCTAGATGTACGATAGGCTTACAAATCATTTTGGACGCACCCGATGGTGCCACTAGATGACGATGCTTAAGTGGAAGCTCGTTTTGGTCCGTTTGGAGATAGTGCTAATCTTGACACAAGATAGGTCCATGGTTTGCGTTGAACATACCATAGGCTAGGAAATCATTTTGGATGCACCTGATGGAACTCCTAGGTGACGTGGGTCATGCGGAATATCACTTCTTTCTGTTTGGAGATAGTGTTAGTGTCGGTGCAAAATAGGTGCATGGTTTGCGCGAGTTGTACCATAGGCGTACAAATCATTTTGGACGCACCCAATGGTGCCACCAGATGACGATGCTTAAGTGGAAGCTTGTTTCGGTGCTTTTGGAGATAGTGCTAATCTTGACGCAAGATAGGTGCATGGTTTGCGTCGAACATACCATAGGCTTGGAAATCATTTTGGAAGCAGCCGATGGAACTCCTAGGTGACGTGGGTCATGTGGAATCATAGTTCTTTTTGTTTGGAGACAGTGTTAGTGCCGGCGCAAGATAGGTGCATGGTTTGCCCTAGATGTACCATAGACTTACAAATAATTTTGGACGCACTTGATGGTGCCACTAGATGACGATGCTTAAGTGGAAGCTCATTTCAGTCTGTTTGGAGATAGTGCTAATCTTGACACAAGATAGGTGCATGGTTTGCCTCGAACATACCATAGGCTAGGAAATCATTTTGGATGCACCCGATGGAACTCCTAGGTGACGTGGGTCATGTGGAATCTCACTTCTTTCTGTTTGGAGATAGTGTTAGTGTCGGTGCAAGATAGGTGCATGGTTTGCGCTAGATGTACCATAGGCTTACAAATCGTTTTGGACGTACCCGATGGTGCCACTAGATGACGATGCTTAAGTGGAAGCTTGTTTTGGTCCTTTTGGAGATAGTATTAATCTTGATGCAAGATAGGTGCATGGTTTGCGTCGAACATACCATAGGCTTGGAAATCATTTTGTACGCACCCAATGGAACTCCTAGTTGATGTGGGTCATGTGGAATCTCACTTCTTTCCGTTTGGAGACAGTGTTAGTGTTGGTGCAAGATAGGTGCATGGTTTGCGCTAGATGTACCATAGGCTTACAAATTATTTTGGACGCACCCGATGGTGCCACTAGATGACGATGCTTAAGTGGAAGCTCATTTCGGTCTGTTTGGAGATAGTGCTAATCTTGACGCAAGATATGTGCATGGTTTGTGTCGAACATACCATAGGCTAGGAAATCATTTTGGATGCCCCCGATGGAACTCCTAGGTGACGTGGGTCATGTGGAACCTCACTTCTTTCCTTATGAAGATAGTGTTAGTGTCGGTGCAAGATAGGTGCATGGTTTGTGCTAGATGTACGATAGGCTCACAAGTCATTTTGGACGCACCCGACGGTGCCACTAGATGACGATGCTTAAGTGGAAGCTCGTTTCGGTCCATTTAGAGACAGTGCTAATCTTGACGCAAGATAATTGCATGGTTTGCGTCGAACATACCATAGGCTACGAAATTGTTTTGGACGCACCCGATGGAACTCCTAGGTGACGTGGGTCATGTGTCACTTCTTTCCTTATGAAGACAGTGTTAGTGTCGGTGCAAGATAGGTTCATGGTTTGCGCTATATGTAGCATAGGCTTACAAATCATTTTGGACGCAACTTTGGTACCACTAGATGACGAGGCTCAAGTGGAAGCTTATTTCGCTCCGTTGGGAGATAGTGCTAATCTTGATGCAAGATAGGTGCACGGTTTGTGTCGAACGTACCATAGGCTTGGACATCATTTTGGACGCACCCGATGGAAATCCTAGGTGACGTGGGTCATGTGGAATCTCACTTCTTTCTGTTTGGACACAGTGTAAGTGTCGGTGCAAGATAGGTGCATGGTTTGCGCTAGATGTACGATAGGCTTACAAATCATTTTGGACGCACCCAATGGTGCCACTAGATGACGGTGCTTAAGTGGAAGCTCGTTTCGGTCCGTTTGAAGATAGTGCTAATCTTGACACAAGATAGGTGCATGGTTTGCGTCGAACGTACCATAGGCTTGGACATCGTTTTGGATGCACCCGATGGAACTCCATGGTGACATGGGTCATGCGGAATCTCTCTTCATTCCGTTTGGTGATAGTGTTAGTGTCGGTGCAAGATAGGTGAATGGTTTGTGCTAGACGTACCATAGGATCTAAAATCGTTTTAGACGCATTTGATGATACCACTAGGTGACGAGGCTCAAGTGGAAGCTTGTTTTGGTCTGTTTGGAGATAGCTGCACGTTTTGCGCCGAACGTGCCATAGGCTCAGAAATAGTTTGGATGCACCCAATGGAACTCTTAGGTGATGTAGGTCATGTGGAATCTCACTTCTTTCCATTTGGAAATAGTGTTAGTGTTAGTGTCGGTGCAAGATTGGTGAATGGTTTGCGCTAGATGTACCATAGGCTTACAAATTGATTTGGACGCACTTGATGGTACCACTTGGTGACGTGGCTCAAGTGGAAGCTCGTTTCAGCCTTTCGGACATAGAGCTAATGTTGACACAAGATAAGTGCAAGGTTTGCATCGAACGTACCATAGACTCAGAAATCATGTTGGGCGCTCCCGATGGTACCACTAGGTGACGGGACTTAATTGAAAGCTCGTTTCGGTCTGTTTGGAGATAGCGCTAATCTTGACGCAAGATAGGCGCACGGTTTACATCAAATGTACCATAGGATCAAAAATCATTTTGGACGCACCCGATGGAACTCCTAGGTGACGTGGGTCATGTGGAATCTCTCTTCCTTCCATTTGGGGACAGTGTTAGTGTCGGTGCAAGATAGGTACATGGTTTGCGCTAGATGTACCATAGGCTCAGAAATCATTTTGGACGCACTCGATTGTACCACTAGGTGATGAGGCTCAAGTGGAAGCTCGTTTCGGCCTTTCGGACATAGTGCTCATCTTGAAGCAAGATAGGTGCACGGTTTGCGTCGAACGTACCACAGGATCAGAAATCATTTTGGACGCACCCGATGGAACTCCTAGGTGACATGGGTCATGTGGAATCTCACTTCTTTCTGTTTGGAGACAGAGTTAGTGTTGGTGCAAGATAGGTGAATGGTTTGCGCTAGATGTACCATAGGCTTACAAATCGATTCGGACGCACTCGATGGTACCACTAGGTGACGAGGCTCAAGTGGAAGCTTGTTTCGGCCTTTTGGACATAGAGCTAATGTTGACACAAGATAGGTGTAAGGTTTGCATCGAATGTACCATAGGATCGAAAATCATTTTGGACTCACCCGATGGAACTCCTAGGGGACGTGGGTCATGTGGAATCTCACTTCTTTCTGTTTGCAGATAGTGTTAGTGTCGGTGCAAGATAGGTGCATGGTTTGCGCTATATGTACCATAGGCTTACAAATCATTAAGGATGCACCTTTGGTACCACTAGATGACGAGGCTTAAGTGGAAGCTTGTTTTGCTCCGTTGGGGGATAGTGCTAATCTTGATGCAGGATAGGTGCACGGTTTGCGTCGAACGTACCATAGGCTTGGACATCGTTTTGGATGCACCCGATGGAACTCCTAGGTGACGTGGGTCATGTGGAATCTCACTTCTTTCCATTTGGAGACAGTGTAAGTGTCGGTGCAAGATAAGTGCATGGTTTGCGCTAGATGTACGATAGGCTTACAAATCATTTTGGACGCACCCGATGGTGCCACTAGATGACGATGCTTAAGTGGAAGCTCGTTTCGGTCCATTTGGAGATAGTGCTAATCTTGACGCAAGATAGGTGCATGGTTTGCCTCGAACATACCATAGGCTAGGAAATCATTTTGGATGCACCCGATGGAACTCCTAGGTGACGTGGGTCATGTGGAATCTCACTTCTTTCCATTTGGAGATAGTGTTAGTGTCGGTGCAAGATAGGTGCATGGTTTGCGCTAGATGTACCATAGGCTTACAAATCGTTTTGGACGCACCCGATTGTGCCACTAGATGACGATGCTTAAGTGGAAGCTCGTTTCGGTACTTTTGGAGATAGTGCTAATCTTGACGCAAGATAGGTGCATGGTTTGCGTCGAACATACCATAGGCTAGGAAATCGTTTTGGATGCACCCGATGGAACTCCTAGGTGACGTGGGTCATGTGGAACCTCACTTCTTTCCTTATGAACACAGTGTTAGTGTCGGTGCAAGATAGGTGCATGGTTTGCGCTAGATGTACGATAGGCTTACAAATCATTTTGGACGCACCCGACGGTGCCACTAGATGACGATGCTTAAGTGGAAGCTCATTTCGGTCCGTTTGGAGATAGTGCTAATCTTGACGCAAGATAGGTGCATGGTTTGCCTCGAACCTACCATAGGCTAGGAAATCATTTTGGATGCACCCGATGGAACTCCTAGGTGACGTGGGTCATGTGGAACCTCACTTCTTTCCTTATGAAGATAGTGTTAGTGTTGGTGCAAGATAGGTGCATGGTTTGCGCTAGATGTACGATAGGCTCACAAGTCATTTTGGACGCACCCGACGGTGCCACTAGATGACGATGCTTAAGTGGAAGCTCGTTTCGGTCCATTTAGAGACAGTGCTAATCTTGACGCAAGATAATTGCATGGTTTGCGTTGAACATACCATAGGCTACGAAATTGTTTTGGACACACCCGATGGAACTCCTAGGTGACGTGGGTCATGTGTCACTTCTTTCCTTATGAAGACAGTGTTAGTGTCGGTGCAAGATAGGTTCATGGTTTGCGCTATATGTAGCATAGGCTTACAAATCGTTTTGGACGCAACTTTGGTACCACTAGATGACGAGGCTCAAGTGGAAGCTTGTTTCGCTCCATTGGGAGATAGTGCTAATCTTGATGCAAGATAGGTGCACGGTTTGCGTCGAACGTACCATAGGCTTGGTCATCATTTTGGACGCACCCGATGGAACTCCTAGGTGACGTGGGTCATGTGGAATCTCACTTCTTTCCGTTTGGACACAGTGTAAGTGTCGGTGCAAGATAGGTGCATGGTTTGCGCTAGATGTACGACAGGCTTACAAATCATTTTGGACGGACCCGATGGTGCCACTAGATGACGATGCTTAAGTGGAAGCTCGTTTCGGTCCGTTTGAAGATAGTGCTAATCTTGACGCAAGATAGGTGCATGGTTTGCGTCGAACGTACCATAGGCTTGGACATCGTTTTGGACGCACCCGATGGAACTCCAAGGTGACGTGGGTCATGCGGAATCTCTCTTCATTCCGTTTGGTGATAGTGTTAGTGTTGGTGCAAGATAGGTGAATGGTTTGTGCTAGACGTACCATAGGATCTAAAATCGTTTTAGACGCATCTGATGATACCACTAGGTGACGAGGCTCAAGTGGAAGCTTGTTTTGGTCTGTTTGGAGATAGCTGCACGTTTTGCGCCGAACGTGCCATAGGCTCGGAAATCGTTTGGATGCACCCAATGGAACTCTTAGGTGATGTAGGTCATGTGGAATCTCACTTCTTTCCATTTGGAAATAGTGTTAGTGTTAGTGTCGGTGCAAGATAGGTGAATGGTTTGCGCTAGATGTACCATAGGCTTACAAATCGATTTGGACGCACTTGATGGTACCACTTGGTGACGAGGCTCAAGTGGAAGCTCGTTTCAGCCTTTCGGACATAGAGCTAATGTTGACACAAGATAAGTGCAAGGTTTGCATCGAACGTACCATAGGCTTAGAAATCGTGTTGGGCGCTCCCGATGGTACCACTAGGTGATGGGACTTAATTGAAAGCTCATTTCGGTCTGTTTGGAGATAGCGCTAATCTTGACGCAAGATAGGCGCACGGTTTACATCAAACGTACCATAGGATCAAAAATCATTTTGGACGCACCCGATGGAACTCCTAGGTGACGTGGGTCATGTGGAATCTCTCTTCCTAACGTTTGGGGACAGTGTTAGTGTCGGTGCAAGATAGGTACATGGTTTGCGCTAGATGTACCATAGGCTTAGAAATCATTTTGGACGCACTCGATTGTACCACTAGGTGACGAGGCTCAAGTGGAAGCTTGTTTCGGCCTTTCGGACATAGTGCTCATCTTGAAGCAAGATAGGTGCACGGTTTGCGTCGAACGTACCACAGGATCAGAAATCATTTTGGACGCACCCGATGGAACTCCTAGGTGACGTGGGTCATGTGGAATCTCACTTCTTTCTGTTTGGAGACAGAGTTAGTGTCGGTGCAAGATAGGTGCATGGTTTGTGCTAGATGTACGATAGGCTTACAAATCATTTTGGATGCACCCGACGGTGCCACTAGATGATGATGCTTAAGTGGAAGCTTGTTTCGGTCTATTTGGAGACAGTGCTAATCTTGACGCAAGATATGTGCAAGGTTTGCGTCGAACAAACAACAAATCGTTTTGGACGCACCCGATGGAACTCCTAGGTGACGTGGGTCATGTGGAATCTCACTTCTTTCCATTTGGAGACAGTGTTAGTGTCAGTGCAAGATAGGTGAATGGTTTGCGCTAGATGTACCATAGGCTTACAAATCGATTCGGTCGCACTCGATGGTACCACTAGGTGACGAGGCTCAAGTGGAAGCTTGTTTCGGCCTTTTGGACATAGAGCTAATGTTGACACAAGATAGGTGTAAGGTTTGCATCGAACGTACCATAGGATCAAAAATCATTTTGGACTCACCCGATGGAACTCCTAGGTGACGTGGGTCATGTGGAATCTCACTTCTTTCCGTTTGGAGATAGTGTTAGTGTCGGTGCAAGATAGGTGCATGGTTTGCGCTATATGTACCAAAGGCTTACAAATCATTTTGGACGCACCTTTGGTACCACTAGATGACGAGGCTCAAGTGGAAGCTTGTTTTGCTCCGTTGGGGGATAGTGCTAATCTTGATGCAGGATAGGTGCATGGTTTGCGTCAAACGTACCATAGGCTTGGACATCGTTTTGGACGCACCCGATGGAACTCCTAGGTGACGTGGCTCACGTGGAATCTCACTTCTTTCCGTTTGGAGACAGTGTAAGTGTCGGTGTAAGATAGGTGCATGGTTTGCGCTAGATGTACGATAGGCTTACAAATCATTTTGGACACACCCGATGGTGCCACTATATGACGATGCTTAAGTGGAAGCTCGTTTCGGTCCATTTGGAGATAGTGCTAATCTTGACGCAAGATAGGTGCATGGTTTGCCTCGAACAAACCATAGGCTAGGAAATCATTTTGGATGCACCCAATGGAACTCCTAGGTGACGTGGGTCATGTGGAATCTCACTTCTTTCCGCTTGGAGATAGTGTTAGTGTCGGTGCAAGATAGGTGCATGGTTTCCGCTAGATGTACCATAGGCTTACAAATCGTTTTGGACGCACCCGATGGTGCCACTAGATGACGATGCTTAAGTGGAAGCTTGTTTCTGTCCTTTTGGAGATAGTGTTAATCTTGACGCAAGATAGGTGCATGGTTTGCGTCGAACATACCATAGGCTTGGAAATCATTTTGGACGCACCCGATGGAACTCCTAGGTGACGTGGGTCATGTGGAATCTCACTTCTTTCCGTTTGGAGACAATGTTAGTGTCGGTGCAAGATAGGTGCATGCTTTGCACTAGATGTACCATAGGCTTACAAATTATTTTGGACGCACCGGATGGTGCCACTAGATGACGATGCTTAAGTGGAAGCCCATTTCGGTCTGTTTGGAGATAGTGCTAATCTTGACGCAAGATATGTGCATGGTTTGCGTCGAACATACCATAGGCTAGGAAATCGTTTTGGATGCACCCGATGGAACTCCTAGGTGACGTGGGTCATGTTGAATCTCACTTCTTTCCGTTTGGAGATAGTGTTAGTGTCGGTGCAAGATAGGTGAATGGTTTGCGCTAGATGTACCATAGGCTCAGAAATCATTTTGGACGCACTCGATGGTACCACTAGGTGACGAGGCTCAAGTGGAAGCTCGTTTTGGCCTTTCGGACATAGTGCTCATCTTGAAGCAAGATAGGTGCACGGTTTGCGTCGAACGTACCACAGGATCAGAAATCATTTTGGACGCATCCGATGGAACTCCTAGGTGACGTGGGTCATGTGGAATCTCACTTCTTTCTGTTTGGAGACAGAGTTAGTGTCGGTGCAAGATAGGTGCATGGTTTGCGCTAGATGTACGATAGGCTTACAAATCATTTTGGACGCACCCGACAGTGCCACTAGATGACGATGCTTAAGTGGAAGCTCGTTTCGGTCTGTTTGGAGATAGTGCTAATCTTGACGCAAGATATGTGCATGGTTTGCGTCGAACATACAGCAAATCATTTTGGACGCACCCGATAGAACTCCTAGGTGACGTGGGTCATGTGGAATCTCACTTCTTTCCGTTTGGAGACAGTGTTAGTGTCGGTGCAAGATAGGTGAATGGTTTGCGCTAGATGTACCATAGGCTTACAAATCGATTCGGATGCACTCGATGGTACCACTAGGTGACGAGGCTCAAGTGGAAGCTTGTTTCAGCCTTTTTGACATAGAGCTAATGTTGACACAAGATAGGTGTAAGGTTTGCATCGAACGTACCATAGGATCAAAAATCATTTTAGACTCACCCGATGGAACTCCTAGGTGACGTGGGTCATGTGGAATCTCACTTCTTTCCGTTTGGAGATAGTGTTAGTGTCGGTGCAAGATAGGTGCATGGTTTGCGCTATATATACCATAGGCTTACAAATCATTTTGGACGCACCTTTGGTACCACTAGATGACGAGGCTCAAGTGGAAGCTTGTTTTGCTCCGTTGGGGGATAGTGCTAATCTTGATGCAGGATAGGTGCACGGTTTGCGTCGAACGTAACATAGGCTTGGACATCATTTTGGACACACCCGATGGAACTCCTAGGTGACGTGGGTCATGTGGTATCTCACTTCTTTCCGTTTGGAGACAGTGTAAGTGTCGGTGCAAGATAGGTGCATGGTTTGCGCTAGATGTACGATAGGCTTACAAATCATTTTGGACGCACCCGATGGTGCCACTAGATGACGATGCTTAATTGGAAGCTCGTTTCGGTCCATTTGGAGATAGTGCTAATCTTGACGCAAGATAGGTGCATGGTTTGCCTCGAACAAACCATAGGCTAGGAAATCATTTTGGATGCACCCGATGGAACTCCTAGGTGACGTGGGTCATGTGGAATCTCACTTCTTTCCATTTGGAGATAGTGTTAGTGTCGGTGCAAGATAGGTGCACGGTTTGCGCTAGATGTACCATAGGCTTACAAATCGTTTTGGACGCACCCGATGGTGCCACTAGATGACGATGCTTAAGTGGAAGCTTGTTTCTGTCCTTTTGGAGATAGTGTTAATCTTGACGCAAGATAGGTGCATGGTTTGCGTCAAACATACCATAGGCTTGGAAATCATTTTGGACGCACCCGATGGAACTCCTAGGTGACGTGGGTCATGTGGAATCTCACTTCTTTCCATTTGGAGACAGTGTTAGTGTCGGTGCAAGATAGGTGCATGCTTTGCACTAGATGTACCATAGGCTTACAAATTATTTTGGACGCACCGGATGGTGCCACTAGATGACGATGCTTAAGTGGAAGCCCATTTCGGTCTGTTTGGAGATAGTGCTAATCTTGACGCAAGATATGTGCATGGTTTGCGTCGAACATACCATAGGCTAGGAAATCGTTTTGGATGCACCCGATGGAACTCCTAGGTGAGGTGGGTCATGTGGAATCTCACTTCTTTCCGTTTGGAGATAGTGTTCGTGTCGGTGCAAGATAGGTGAATGGTTTGCGCTAGATGTACCATAGGCTCAGAAATCATTTTGGACGCACTCCATGGTACCACTAGGTGACGAGGCTCAAGTGGAAGCTCGTTTCGGCCTTTCGGACATAGTGCTCATCTTGAAGCAAGATAGGTGCACGGTTTGCGTCGAACGTACCACAGGATCAAAAATCATTTTGGACGCATCCGATGGAACTCCTAGGTGACGTGGGTCATGTGGAATCTCACTTCTTTCTGTTTGGAGACAGAGTTAGTGTCGGTGCAAGATAGGTGCATGGTTTGCGCTAGATGTACGATAGGCTTACAAATCATTTTGGACGCACCCGACGGTGCCACTAGATGACGATGCTTAAGTGGAAGCTCGTTTCGGTCTGTTTGGAGATAGTGCTAATCTTGACGCAAGATATGTGCATGGTTTGCGTCGAACATACCATAGGCATGGAAATCGTTTTGGACGCACCCGATTGAACTCCTAGGTGACGTGGGTCATGTGGAATCTCACTTCTTTCCGTTTGGAGACAGTGTTAGTGTCGGTGCAAGATAGGTGAATGGTTTGCGCTAGATGTACCATAGGCTTACAAATCGATTCGGACGCACTCGATGGTACCACTAGGTGACGAGGCTCAAGTGGAAGCTTGTTTCGGCCTTTTGGACATAGAGCTAATGTTGACACAAGATAGGTGTAAGGTTTGCATCGAACGTACCATAGGATCAAAAATCATTTTGGACTCACCCGATGGAACTCCTAGGTGACGTGGGTCATGTGGAATCTCACTTCTTTCCGTTTGGAGATAGTGTTAGTGTCGGTGCAAGATAGGTGCATGGTTTGCGCTATATGTACCATAGGCTTACAAATCATTTTGGATGCACCTTTGGTACCACTAGATGACGAGGCTCAAGTGGAAGCTTATTTTGCTCCGTTAGGGGATAGTGATAATCTTGATGCAGGATAGGTGCACGGTTTGCGTCGAACGTACCATAGGCTTGGACATCATTTTGGACGCACCTGATGGAACTCCTAGGTGACGTGGGTCATGTGGAATCTCACTTCTTTCCGTTTGGAGACAGTGTAAGTGTCGGTGCAAGATAGGTGCATGGTTTGCGCTAGATGTACGATAGGCTTACAAATCATTTTGGACGCACCCGATGGTGCCACTAGATGACGATGCTTAAGTGGAAGCTCGTTTTGGTCCATTTGGAGATAGTGCTAATCTTGACGCAAGATAGGTGCATGGTTTGCCTCGAACAAACCATAGGCTAGGAAATCATTTTGGATGCACCCGATGGAACTCCTAGGTGACATGGGTCATGTGGAATCTCACTTCTTTCCGTTTGGAGATAGTGTTAGTGTCGGTGCAAGATAGGTGCTTGGTTTGCGCTAGATGTACCATAGGCTTACAAATCATTTTGGACGCACCCGATGGTGCCACTAGATGACGATGCTTAAGTGGAAGCTTGTTTCTGTCCTTTTGGAGATAGTGTTAATCTTGACGCAAGATAGGTGCATGGTGTGCGTCGAACATACCATAGGCTTGGAAATCATTTTGGACGCACCCGATGGAACTCCTAGGTGACGTGGGTCATGTGGAATCTCACTTCTTTCCATTTGGAGACAGTGTTAGTGTCGGTGCAAGATAGGTGCATGCTTTGCACTAGATGTACCATAGGCTTACAAATTATTTTGGACGCACCGGATGGTGCCACTAGATGACGATGCTTAAGTGGAAGCCCATTTTGGTCTGTTTGGAGATAGTGCTAATCTTGACGCAAGATATGTGCATGGTTTGCGTCGAACATACCATAGGCTAGGAAATTGTTTTGGATGCACCCGATGGAACTCCTAGGTGACATGGGTCATGTGGAACCTCACTTCTTTCCTTATGAAGACAGTGTTAGTGTCGGTGCAAGATAGGTGCATGGTTTGCGCTAGATGTACAATAGGCTTACAAGTCATTTTGGACGCACCCGACGGTGCCACTAGATGACGATGCTTAAGTGGAAGCTTGTTTCGGTCCGTTTGGAGATAGTGCTAATCTTGACGCAAGATAGGTGCATGGTTTGCGTCGAACATACCATAGGCTACGAAATCGTTTTGGACGCACCCGATGGAACACCTAGGTGACGTGGGTCTTGTGTCACTTCTTTCCTTATGAAGACAATGTTAGTGTCGGTGCAAGATAGGTTCATGGTTTGCGATATATGTAGCATAGGCTTACAAATCGTTTTGGATGCAACTTTGGTACCACTAGATGATGAGGCTCAAGTGGAAGCTTGTTTCACTCCATTTGGAGATAGTGCTAATATTGACGCAAGATAGGTGCAAGGTTTGCGTCGAACATACCATAGGCTAGGAAATCGTTTTGGATGCACCGGATGGAACTCCTAGGTGACGTGGGTCATGTGGAATCTCACTTCTTTCTGTTTGGAGATAGTGTTAGTGTCGGTGCAAGATAGGTGAATGGTTTGCGCTAGATGTACCATAGGCTCAGAAATCATTTTGGACGCACTCGATGGTACCACTAGGTGACGAGGCTCAAGTGGAAGCTAGTTTCGGCCTTTCGGACATAGTGCTCATCTTGAAGCAAGATAGGTGCACGGTTTGCGTCGAACGTACCACAGGATCAGAAATCATTTTGGACGCATCCGATGGAACTCCTAGGTGACGTGTGTCATGTGCAATCTCACTTCTTTCTGTTTGGAGACAGAGTTAGTGTCGGTGCAAGATAGGTGCATGGTTTGCGCTAGATGTACGATAGGCTTACAAATCATTTTGGATGCACCTGAAGGTGCCACTAGATGACGATGCTTAAGTGGAAGCTCGTTTCGGTCTGTTTGGAGATAGTGCTAATCTTGACGCAAGCTATGTGCATGGTTTGCGTCGAACATACAGCAAATCGTTTTGGACGCACCCGATGGAACTCCTAGGTGACGTGGGTCATGTGGAATCTCACTTCTTTCCGTTTGGAGACAGTGTTAGTGTCAGTGCAAGATAGGTGAATGGTTTGCGCTAGATGTACCATAGGCTTACAAATCAATTCGGATGCACTCGATGGTACCACTAGGTGACGAGGCTCAAGTGGAAGCTTGTTTCGGCCTTTTGGACATAGAGCTAATGTTGACACAAGATAGGTGTAAGGTTTGCATCGAACGTACCATAGGATCAAAAATCATTTTGGACTCACCCGATGGAACTCCTAGGTGACGTGGGTCATGTGGAATCTCACTTCTTTCCGTTTGGAGATAGTGTTAGTGTTGGTGCAAGATAGGTGCATGGTTTGCGCTATATGTACCATAGGCTTACAAATCATTTTGGACGCACCTTTGGTACCACTAGATGATGAGGCTCAAGTGGAAGCTTGTTTTGCTCCGTTGGGGGATAGTGCTAATCTTGATGCAGGATAGGTGCACGGTTTGCGTCGAACGTACCATAGGCTTGGACATCGTTTTGGACGCACCCGATGGAACTCCTAGGTGACGTGGGTCATGTGGAATCTCACTTCTTTCCATTTGGAGACAGTGTAAGTGTCGGTGCAAGATAGGTGCATGGTTTGCGCTAGATGTACGATAGGCTTACAAATCATTTTGGACGCACCCGATGGTGCCACTAGATGACGATGCTTAAGTGGAAGCTCGTTTCGGTCCATTTGGAGATAGTGCTAATCTTGACGCAAGATAGGTGCATGGTTTGCCTCGAACAAACCATAGGCTAGGAAATCATTTTGGATGCACCCAATGGAACTCCTAGGTGACGTGGGTCATGTGGAATCTCACTTCTTTCCGTTTGGAGATAGTGTTAGTGTCAGTGCAAGATAGGTGCATGGTTTCCGCTAGATGTACCATAGGCTTACAAATCGTTTTGGACGCACCCGATGGTGCCACTAGATGACGATGCTTAAGTGGAAGCTTGTTTCTGTCCTTTTGGAGATAGTGTTAATCTTGACGCAAGATAGGTGCCTGGTTTGCGTCGAACATACCATAGGCTTGGAAATCATTTTGGACGCACCCGATGGAACTCCTAGGTGACGTGGGTCATGTGGAATCTCACTTCTTTCCGTTTGGAGACAGTGTAAGTGTCGGTGTAAGATAGGTGCATGCTTTGCACTAGATGTACCATAGGCTTACAAATTATTTTGGACGCACCGGATGGTGCCACTAGATGACGATGCTTAAGTGGAAGCCCATTTCGGTCTGTTTGGAGATAGTGCTAATCTTGACGCAAGATATGTGCATGGTTTGCGTCGAACATACCATAGGCTAGGAAATCGTTTTGGATGCACCCGATGGAACTCCTAGGTGACGTGGGTCATGTGGAATCTCACTTCTTTCCGTTTGGAGATAGTGTTAGTGTCGGTGCAAGATAGGTGAATGGTTTGCGCTAGATGTACCATAGGCTCAAAAATCATTTTGGACGCACTCGATGGTACCACTAGGTGACGAGGCTCAAGTGGAAGCTCGTTTTGGCCTTTCGGACATAGTCCTCATCTTGAAGCAAGATAGGTGCACGGTTTGCGTCGAACGTACCACAGGATCAGAAATCATTTTGGACGCATCCGATGGAACTCCTAGGTGACGTGGGTCATGTGGAATCTCACTTCTTTCTGTTTGGAGACAGAGTTAGTGTCGGTGCAAGATAGGTGCATGGTTTGCGCTAGATGTATGATAGGCTTACAAATCATTTTGGACGCACCCGACGGTGCCACTAGATGACGATGCTTAAGTGGAAGCTCGTTTCGGTCTGTTTGGAGATAGTGCTAATCTTGACGCAAGATATGTGCATGGTTTGTGTCGAACATACAGCAAATCATTTTGGACGCACCCGATGGAACTCCTAGGTGATGTGGGCCATGTGGAATCTCACTTCTTTCCGTTTGGAGACAGTGTTAGTGTCGGTGCAAGATAGGTGAATGGTTTGCGCTTGATGTACCATAGGCTTACAAATCTATTCGGACGCACTCGATGGTACCACTAGGTGACGAGGCTCAAGTGGAAGCTTGTTTCGGCCTTTTGGACATAGAGCTAATGTTGACACAAGATAGGTGTAAGGTTTGCATCGAACGTACCATAGGATCAAAAATCATTTTTGATATGAACCCGCTAGGGTTTATGGACGATCTTTCGATGAGAGGCGTGAGATCACTCGATTTGGTGGATGGAGATGACGTTCACGGCCCGACTACAGCCTTCCAAGACCGCGCCTTAGCAACCGATACACCACCTCCAAAAGCCGTCACGATCTTGTGGAGCGCGACAACCAGCCACTAGGGCTCCCGTCCTGCAAGCAATCGAAGAACTAGCAAGAACAAGGAAACAAGCACTGAATTTGCAAGATGGAATTGAAAGCCTCAAACTGAATCTTATTTTGAGTGGGGTTCCGAAGACAAGGAGACGGGCGGCTGGATCAGCACGCGCGCCTACAAGCAAGTAGCAAAGGCTAAACTTGATCTAAACAAAACCCAATCTGTTTGTGGCGGCTCTAATCCTTATTAATACCTAGGGGAACGACCAGGGGGGTGTTGGGGTCGTTCTCCAACCCTAGGACGCGTCCCTAATGGACCCAACTTGATACATGGACCATCGGCCCAAAATAGGGTGACGCAGCACCAAAGGCAGAAAAGGTCCTGGCGTGAAAACGACGACTACGGAAGCATCGGATAAGATATAGCCATGAGTCCAGATCCGTTGGAAAATAGACTTGATAAGCTTTCCAAAAAGTGCTAGAACGTCCCAATCCGAGTCCGTATGCGACCGTGGTGAACATCACAAGTTGGAGCTGTCCTGGAGTCCGAATCCAGCCCCAAAACGTGTTGGATTTGATCTCTTTCTTTCCTTGGACCAAAAGTGACGTGGTGTCCAGGTGGAGGACGTTAGGAATACATGGATTTGGTCCCCAATCAACTTCATTAACCTTCCATGCTTTCCATATGCAATCAAACCTTCCCTTGATCCATGTAAGTATTTCTGAAAATGACAACGAACACACATCATGGTGCAGCATCAATTCATCAAATGTATCAAATACAATCATGGTAAAGGATTGTTTCACCTGTGAATCAAAAGTTGCTAATGTGGTTGTATCCAGGCAGGTGATGTCCTCATCAATTTTGGACTCACCCGATGGAACTCCTAGGTGACGTGGGTCATGTGGAATCTCACTTCTTTCCGTTTGGAGATAGTGTTAGTGTCGGTGCAAGATAGGTGCATGGTTTGCGCTATATGTACCATAGGCTTACAAATCATTTTGGACGCACCTTTGGTACCACTAGATGATGAGGCTCAAGGGGAAGCTTGTTTTGCTCCGTTGGGGGATAGTGCTAATCTTGATGCAGGATAGGTGCACGGTTTGCGTCGAACGTACCATAGGCTTGGACATCATTTTGGACGCACCCGATGGAACTCCTAGGTGACGTGGGTCATGTGGAATCTCACTTCTTTTCGTTTGGAGACAGTGTAAGTGTCGGTGCAAGATAGGTGCATGGTTTGCGCTAGATGTACGATAGGCTTACAAATCATTTTGGACGCACCCGATGGTGCCACTAGATGACGATGCTTAAGTGGAAGCTCGTTTCGGTCCATTTGGAGATAGTGCTAATCTTGACGCAAGATAGGTGCATGGTTTGCCTCGAACAAACCATAGGCTAGGAAATCATTTTGGATGCACCCAATGGAACTCCTAGGTGACGTGGGTCATGTGGAATCTCACTTCTTTCCGTTTGGAGATAGTGTTAGTGTCAGTGCAAGATAGGTGCATGGTTTCTGCTAGATGTACCATAGGCTTACAAATCGTTTTGGACGCACCCGATGGTGCCACTAGATGACGATGCTTAAGTGGAAGCTTGTTTCTGTCCTTTTGGAGATAGTGTTAATCTTGACGCAAGATAGGTGCCTGGTTTGCGTCGAACATACCATAGGCTTGGAAATCATTTTGGACGCACCCGATGGAACTCCTAGGTGACGTGGGTCATGTGGAATCTCACTTCTTTCCGTTTGGAGACAGTGTTAGTGTCGGTGCAAGAAAGGTGCATTCTTTGCACTAGATGTACCATAGGCTTACAAATTATTTTGGACACACCGGATGGTGCCACTAGATGACGATGCTTAAGTGGAAGCCCATTTCGGTCTGTTTGGAGATAGTGCTAATCTTGACGCAAGATATGTGCATGGTTTGCGTCGAACATACCATAGGCTAGGAAATCGTTTTGGATGCACCCGATGGAACTCCTAGGTGACGTGGGTCATGTGGAATCTCACTTCTTTCCGTTTGGAGATAGTGTTAGTGTCGGTGCAAGATAGGTGAATGGTTTGCGCTAGATGTACCATAGGCTCAAAAATCATTTTGGACGCACTCGATGGTACCACTAGGTGACGAGGCTCAAGTGGAAGCTCGTTTTGGCCTTTCGGACATAGTCCTCATCTTGAAGCAAGATAGGTGCACGGTTTGCGTCGAACGTACCACAGGATCAGAAATCATTTTGGACGCATCCGATGGAACTCCTAGGTGACGTGGGTCATGTGGAATCTCACTTCTTTCTGTTTGGAGACAGAGTTAGTGTCGGTGCAAGATAGGTGCATGGTTTGCGCTAGATGTATGATAGGCTTACAAATCATTTTGGACGCACCCGACGGTGCCACTAGATGACGATGCTTAAGTGGAAGCTCGTTTCGGTCTGTTTGGAGATAGTGCTAATCTTGACGCAAGATATGTGCATGGTTTGTGTCGAACATACAGCAAATCATTTTGGACGCACCCGATGGAACTCCTAGGTGATGTGGGCCATGTGGAATCTCACTTCTTTCCGTTTGGAGACAGTGTTAGTGTCGGTGCAAGATAGGTGAATGGTTTGCGCTTGATGTACCATAGGCTTACAAATCTATTCGGACGCACTCGATGGTACCACTAGGTGACGAGGCTCAAGTGGAAGCTTGTTTCGGCCTTTTGGACATAGAGCTAATGTTGACACAAGATAGGTGTAAGGTTTGCATCGAACGTACCATAGGATCAAAAATCATTTTGGACTCACCCGATGGAACTCCTAGGTGACGTGGGTCATGTGGAATCTCACTTCTTTCCGTTTGGAGATAGTGTTAGTGTCGGTGCAAGATAGGTGCATGGTTTGCGCTATATGTACCATAGGCTTACAAATCATTTTGGACGCACCTTTGGTACCACTAGATGATGAGGCTCAAGGGGAAGCTTGTTTTGCTCCGTTGGGGGATAGTGCTAATCTTGATGCAGGATAGGTGCACGGTTTGCGTCGAACGTACCATAGGCTTGGACATCATTTTGGACGCACCCGATGGAACTCCTAGGTGACGTGGGTCATGTGGAATCTCACTTCTTTCCGTTTGGAGACAGTGTAAGTGTCGGTGCAAGATAGGTGCATGGTTTGCGCTAGATGTACGATAGGCTTACAAATCATTTTGGACGCACCCGATGGTGCCACTAGATGACGATGCTTAAGTGGAAGCTCGTTTCGGTCCATTTGGAGATAGTGCTAATCTTGACGCAAGATAGGTGCATGGTTTGCCTCGAACAAACCATAGGCTAGGAAATCATTTTGGATGCACCCAATGGAACTCCTAGGTGACGTGGGTCATGTGGAATCTCACTTCTTTCCGTTTGGAGATAGTGTTAGTGTCAGTGCAAGATAGGTGCATGGTTTGCGCTAGATGTACCATAGGCTTACAAATCATTTTGGACGCACCCGATGGTGCCACTAGATGACGATGCTTAAGTGGAAGCTTGTTTCTGTCCTTTTGGAGATAGTGTTAATCTTGACGCAAGATAGGTGCATGGTTTGCGTCGAACATACCATAGGCTTAGAAATCATTTTGGATGCACCCGATGGAACTCCTAGGTGACGTGGGTCATGTGGAATCTCACTTCTTTCCGTTTGGAGATAGTGTTAGTGTCGGTGCAAGATATGATGAGGACATCACCTGCCTGGATACAACCACATTAGCAACTTTTGATTCACAGGTGAAACAATCCTTTACCATGATTGTATTTGATACATCTGATGAATTGATGCTGCACCATGATGTGTGTTCGTTGTCATTTTCAGAAATACTTACATGGATCAAGGGAAGGTTTGATTGCATATGGAAAGCATGGAAGGTTAATGAAGTTGATTGGGGACCAAATCCATGTATTCCTAACGTCCTCCACCTGGACACCACGTCACTTTTGGTCCAAGGAAAGAAAGAGATCAAATCCAACACGTTTTGGGGCTGGATTCGGACTCCAGGACAGCTCCAACTTGTGATGTTCACCACGGTCGCATACGGACTCGGATTGGGACGTTCTAGCACTTTTTGGAAAGCTTATCAAGTCTATTTTCCAACGGATTTGGACTCATGGCTATATCTTATCCGATGCTTCCGTAGTCGTCGTTTTCACGTCAGGACCTTTTCTGCCTTTGGTGCTGCATCACCCTATTTTGGGCCGATGGTCCATGTATCAAGTTGGGTCCATTAGGGACGCATCCTAGGGTTGGAGAACGACCCCAACACCCCCTGGTCGTTCCCCTAGGTATTAATAAGGATTAGAGCCGCCACAAACAGATTGGGTTTTGTTTTGTTGAAAGTTTAGCCATTGCTACTTCCTTGTAGACGCGTGTGTCGACTAGACCATCCGTTCTACTCGATTCAGAACCCCAACTTTGTGATTTCAGATTGGTTCTTCATCTCCATATTTGCAATTGAGTTGCTTGTTCTACTTGTTCTTGCTTGTTCCTCGATTGCTTGCAGGAATTACCCTAGTGGTTTGGTTGATCGTGCTCCACAAGATCGCGACGGCTGTTGGAGGTGGTGTATCGGTTGCTAAGGCGCATCTTGGAAGGCTGTAGTCGGGCCGTGAATGTCATCTCCATCCCCAAATCGAGTTATCCACCTTCTCTCATCGAAAGATCGAGATTCACCCTAGATGATGAGGACATCACCTGCCTGGATACAACCACATTAGCAACTTTTGATTCACAGGTGAAACAATCCTTTACCATGATTGTATTTGATACATCTGATGAATTGATGCTGCACCATGATGTGTGTTCGTTGTCATTTTCAGAAATACTTACATGGATCAAGGGAAGGTTTGATTGCATATGGAAAGCATGGAAGGTTAATGAAGTTGATTGGGGACCAAATCCATGTATTCCTAACGTCCTCCACCTGGACACCACGTCACTTTTGGTCCAAGGAAAGAAAGAGATCAAATCCAACACGTTTTGGGGCTGGATTCGGACTCCAGGACAGCTCCAACTTGTGATGTTCACCACGGTCGCATACGGACTCGGATTGGGACGTTCTAGCACTTTTTGGAAAGCTTATCAAGTCTATTTTCCAACGGATTTGGACTCATGGCTATATCTTATCCGATGCTTCCGTAGTCGTCGTTTTCACGTCAGGACCTTTTCTGCCTTTGGTGCTGCATCACCCTATTTTGGGCCGATGGTCCATGTATCAAGTTGGGTCCATTAGGGACGCATCCTAGGGTTGGAGAACGACCCCAACACCCCCTGGTCGTTCCCCTAGGTATTAATAAGGATTAGAGCCGCCACAAACAGATTGGGTTTTGTTTTGTTGAAAGTTTAGCCATTGCTACTTCCTTGTAGACGCGTGTGTCGACTAGACCATCCGTTCTACTCGATTCAGAACCCCAACTTTGTGATTTCAGATTGGTTCTTCATCTCCATATTTGCAATTGAGTTGCTTGTTCTACTTGTTCTTGCTTGTTCCTCGATTGCTTGCAGGAATTACCCTAGTGGTTTGGTTGATCGTGCTCCACAAGATCGCGACGGCTGTTGGAGGTGGTGTATCGGTTGCTAAGGCGCATCTTGGAAGGCTGTAGTCGGGCCGTGAATGTCATCTCCATCCCCAAATCGAGTTATCCACCTTCTCTCATCGAAAGATCGGGATTCACCCTAGCGGGTTCATATCAGTTGGTAATCAGAGCAAGGTTGATCGGTGAGAGACTTCCAGTTCTTTGCTGTTTTTAATCTCCTTTAGTCCAGAAAAAGCCAAAACAAAATTAGTAGATTAGTTCTTCATAATCCCAAAAACCCTTTGAGCTTAATACTATTACTGCTTAGTTAGGGCTTATTGAATTAACGGTTGCATCGTCGTGTCAAGTTGCTGGTCTTAGCGTCTAGTCGTTTAGAGTTTCGAGTTCTAGTCACGTTTCTGTCACCATCGCAGATTTGTGTTTATTTGTTTCTCTCTACGAATCCGAGTGGATTTCCAAATTCCTTTGTTTTGTTTACCACCATTATCCTAGCCACGTCCTTGGAGGTTTCATCCACGTCCATATTTCCATCTACAAAAAGGAAATCCAACAAGATCAAGGTAGAATTCGATTCGGAGTCCTGTTTTATCCTGAAAAGAAAAGCACCATATTTCCTTTGTCAGGAGTCCGAATAAGGAGTTTAAATATAATCTGGAAACCTTAACTTGTGCTCTTTCCAACAGATCTGACATTGCTCCTAAATTCATTTTGAGCGCTTCGTAATCGCCCTGGAGATTTGCGCATCTCCTGGTTTTGCAAAACAGCCACTGGTTTGACTTTGCTACTGAATCACCCTTCCCAAGGATACATTTAATTGCTGTAAGTAGCTTGTTATCTCTTGTTGCAAAATTTCAGCTTTGTGCTACTTGAAAGAAAAAGAAAGAAAAGAAAGAAAGAAAAGAAAGAAAGAAAGAAAAGAAAGAAAGAAAAGAAAGACAGGAAGAAAGAAAGAAAGAAAGAACAGAAAGAGAAAGAAGAAGAGAAGGATTTTTCTTTTGTTGTTATTCCTCTCCTTGGGATCCTTCTTTGTTGCAGCTCAGTGACTTCGTTTGTGTCTAGGCTCGCGTCTCTAGCATGTACTAGCCTAGGACCAGCACAATAACATCATTGAGCGTTTGTTCAATTTGCTTGCAACTAACGTGGTTCTAGTACTTCCTTGCTTTAGCCCACCTATAGCTCCACATATTTCGACTACAGCTTGACAGGTGTTGTTGTTGCGGCACCGATACACTTCATTCCATGGTTGTAGACTTGTTGGTTGCCATCACCTCCTGTTTGGCTTGGTAAGAACTTGTAAGGGCTTGTTTTAACAAGTTGAGTTTGAGAGAATTACAACCGACACATCCTAGTAGTTGATAGGAGGATACATATTGTTTTTTGTGTTTCTTGTTTTCTACTAATCATGGCAGGTGATATGGAGATTTTTGAGCTGTTGAAACTAGACCCTCATATTCAGGATATCATTCAACACTTGCCGTTATATGATGGTAAGTTTGATCCTCAAGCTTACATTGATTGGGAGTTAAAAGTAGACAATGAATTTGATGAGCATGACCTGTCCGAGAAACAAAAGATTTGTATTGCCTCTAATGTTTTGATTAAATATGCTTTACTAGAATGGAAACACATTTGTAGGCATAACAAAGTTCTAGAATCTTGGGAAGACTTCAAATTTCTTTTTAGAGATGCATTCGTTCCTTCATATTATGCTGATTATTTGCTTGCAAAATTAGACAACTTGAAGCAAGATAGTAGGACTGTAAAAGAATACTACCATGATTTTAAGATTTGCATCATGTTTGGTGGATTAGATGAATGCATGGAAGATGTTATGAGTAGGTTCATGAGAGGGCTCAATTCTGAAATTCGAACCTTGTTAATTAGTAAATCATACAAACATATTGGTCAATTGTTTTGTCTTGCTCTCAATGCTGAAAAGGAGAGTCTATTATTTGTGAATACTTGCAAGAATGATGTGACCCATAATGTCCAAAATTTGTCCACTCTGCATGCTAATGAAGAGCAACAAATAGTGGAACCCACTACTGATTTTCCTTTGTCACAAAATGAATTACTTGTTGTTCCTTGTGATAAAGAGGAGTTGTGTGCTGATGATTCTTTTACTCCTATGCCACAAGTAGCGAATAAGTGTGATACTTTTGGTTTGGAACCATACAAATGTGCTGAAGATAAGCTTTTTCATCCTATTACATGTGCACAAGATGAACTAAACTTGCTGTCCTCTTTAAATACTTTGGGTTATATTGAATTTGATATTCTGTGTAATCTAAATTGTCTAAAAGAGAAACTTAAATTTGATTCTGGTTTGCCAAGTTTTAATCATTGCTCGCTTCATGCAATTGGCAAATATGACAGCAAAGGAGAATATTTGGTGCATAAAGTTTATATTTGCTCTAATCTAAAATATCCTTTTGGGCCACAATACCAAGATCAAATTGAGGGCTGCACTAACACTAATAATGTCTTGCAAAGTTTTCCTAGTTTTTCCAATATGCAACAGGGTAAGGCCAAAGAAGGGGAGCATTGCTGGTTGTGGCCATGCAGCATAGTCGTCGCTCCATGCTCCAACATCAAAGCAAGCACCTTTGAATGCCATTGGGGCAAGTCGAGGACGACTTGCAGCCAAGAAGGGGAGAATGATGAGGACATCACCTGCCTGGATACAACCACATTAGCAACTTTTGATTCACAGGTGAAACAATCCTTTACCATGATTGTATTTGATACATCTGATGAATTGATGCTGCACCATGATGTGTGTTCGTTGTCATTTTCAGAAATACTTACATGGATCAAGGGAAGGTTTGATTGCATATGGAAAGCATGGAAGGTTAATGAAGTTGATTGGGGACCAAATCCATGTATTCCTAACGTCCTCCACCTGGACACCACGTCACTTTTGGTCCAAGGAAAGAAAGAGATCAAATCCAACACGTTTTGGGGCTGGATTCGGACTCCAGGACAGCTCCAACTTGTGATGTTCACCACGGTCGCATACGGACTCGGATTGGGACGTTCTAGCACTTTTTGGAAAGCTTATCAAGTCTATTTTCCAACGGATTTGGACTCATGGCTATATCTTATCCGATGCTTCCGTAGTCGTCGTTTTCACGTCAGGACCTTTTCTGCCTTTGGTGCTGCATCACCCTATTTTGGGCCGATGGTCCATGTATCAAGTTGGGTCCATTAGGGACGCATCCTAGGGTTGGAGAACGACCCCAACACCCCCTGGTCGTTCCCCTAGGTATTAATAAGGATTAGAGCCGCCACAAACAGATTGGGTTTTGTTTTGTTGAAAGTTTAGCCATTGCTACTTCCTTGTAGACGCGTGTGTCGACTAGACCATCCATTCTACTCGATTCAGAACCCCAACTTTGTGATTTCAGATTGGTTCTTCATCTCCATATTTGCAATTGAGTTGCTTGTTCTACTTGTTCTTGCTTGTTCCTCGATTGCTTGCAGGAATTACCCTAGTGGTTTGGTTGATCGTGCTCCACAAGATCGCGACGGCTGTTGGAGGTGGTGTATCGGTTGCTAAGGCGCATCTTGGAAGGCTGTAGTCGGGCCGTGAATGTCATCTCCATCCCCAAATCGAGTTATCCACCTTCTCTCATCGAAAGATCGAGATTCACCCTAGCGGGTTCATATCAAGATAGGTGCATGCTTTGCACTTGATGTACCATAGGCTTACAAATTATTTTGGACGCACCGGATGGTGCCACTAGATGACGATGCTTAAGTGGAAGCCCATTTCGGTCTGTTTGGAGATAGTGCTAATCTTGACGCAAGATATGTGCATGGTTTGCGTCGAACATACCATAGGCTAGGAAATCGTTTTGGATGCACCCGATGGAACTCCTAGGTGACGTGGGTCATGTGGAACCTCACTTCTTTCCTTATGAAGACAGTGTTAGTGTCGGTGCAAGATAGGTGCATGGTTTGCGCTAGATGTACGATAGGCTTACAAGTCATTTTGGACACACCCGACGGTGCCACTAGATGACGATGCTTAAGTGGAAGCTTGTTTCGGTCCGTTTGGAGATAGTGCTAAACTTGACGCAAGATAGGTGCATGGTTTGCGTCGAACATACCATAGGCTACGAAATCATTTTGGACGCACCCGATGGAACACCTAGGTGACGTGGGTCATGTGTCACTTCTTTCCTTATGAAGACAATGTTAGTGTCGGTGCAAGATAGGTTCATGGTTTGCGATATATGTAGCATAGGCTTACAAATCATTTTGGATGCAACTTTGGTACCACTAGATGACAAGGCTCAAGTGGAAGCTTGTTTCGCTCCGTTTGGAGATAGTGCTAATCTTGACGCAAGATAGGTGCATGGTTTGCGTTGAACATACCATAGGCTAGAAAATCGTTTTGGATGCACCCGATGGAACTCCTAGGTGACGTGGGTCATGTGGAATCTCACTTCTTTCTGTTTGGAGATAGTGTTAGTGTCAGTGCAAGATAGGTGAATGGTTTGCGCTAGATGTACCATAGGCTCAGAAATCATTTTGGACGCACTCGATGGTACCACTAAGTGACGAGGCTCAAGTGGAAGCTCATTTCGGCCTTTCGGACATAGTGCTCATCTTGAAGCAAGATAGGTGCACGGTTTGCGTCGAACGTACCACAGGATCAGAAATCATTTTGGACGCACCCGATGGAACTCCTAGGTGACGTGGGTCATGTGGAATCTCACTTCTTTCTGTTTGGAGACAGAGTTAGTGTCGGTGCAAGATAGGTGCATGGTTTGCGCTAGATGTACGATAGGCTTACAAATCATTTTGGACGCACCCGACGGTGCCACTAGATGACGATGCTTAAGTGGAAGCTCGTTTCGGTCTGTTTGGAGATAGTGCTAATCTTGACGCAAGATATGTGCATGGTTTGCGTCGAACATACAGCAAATCGTTTTGGACGTACCCGATGGAACTCCTAGGTGACGTGGGTGATGTGGAATCTCACTTCTTTCCGTTTGGAGACAGTGTTAGTATCGGTGCATGATAGGTGAATGGTTTGCGCTAGATGTACCATAGGCTTACAAATCGATTTAGACGCACTCGATGGTACCACTAGGTGACGAGGCTCTAGTGGAAGCTTGTTTCGGCCTTTTGGACATAGAGCTAATGTTGACACAAGATAGGTGTAAGGTTTGCATCGAACGTACTATAGGATCAAAAATCATTTTGGACTCACCCGATGGAACTCCTAGGTGACGTGGGTCAAGTGGAATCTCACTTCTTTCTGTTTGGAGATAGTGTTAGTGTCGGTGCAAGATAGGTGCATGGTTTGCGCTATATGTACCATAGGCTTACAAATCATTTTGGACGCACCTTTGGTACCACTAGATGACGAGGCTCAAGTGGAAGCTTGTTTTGCTCCGTTGGGGGATAGTGCTAATCTTGATGCAGGATAGGTGCACGGTTTGCGTCGAACGTACCATAGGCTTGGACATCGTTTTGGATGCACCCGATGGAACTCCTAGGTGACGTGGGTCATGTGGAATCTCACTTCTTTCCATTTGGAGACAGTGTAAGTGTCGGTGCAAGATAGGTGCATGGTTTGCGCTAGATGTACGATAGGCTTACAAATCATTTTGGACGCACCCGATGGTGCCACTAGATGACGATGCTTAAGTGGAAGCTCGTTTCGGTCCATTTGGAGATATTGCTAATCTTGACGCAAGATAGGTGCATGGTTTGCCTCGAACAAACCATAGGCTAGGAAATCATTTTGGATGCACCCGATGGAACTCCTAGGTGACGTGGGTCATGTGGAATCTCACTTCTTTCCGTTTGGAGATAGTGTTAGTGTCGGTGCAAGATAGGTGCATGGTTTCCGCTAGATGTACCATAGGCTTACAAATCGTTTTGGACGCACCCGATGGTGCCACTAGATGACGATGCTTAAGTGGAAGCTTGTTTCTGTCCTTTTGGAGATAGTGTTAATCTTGACGCAAGATAGGTGCCTGGTTTGCGTCGAACATACCATAGGCTTGGAAATCATTTTGGACGCACCCGATGGAACTCCTAGGTGACGTGGGTAATGTGGAATCTCACTTCTTTCCGTTTGGAGACAGTGTTAGTGTCGGTGCAAGATAGGTGCATTCTTTGCACTAGATGTACCATAGGCTTACAAATTATTTTGGACACACCGGATGGTGCCACTAGATGACGATGCTTAAGTGGAAGCCCATTTCGGTCTGTTTGGAGATAGTGCTAATCTTGACGCAAGATATGTGCATGGTTTGCGTCGAACATACCATAGGCTAGGAAATCGTTTTGGATGCACCCGATGGAACTCCTAGGTGAGGTGGGTCATGTGGAATCTCACTTCTTTCCGTTTGGAGATAGTGTTAGTGTCGGTGCAAGATAGGTGAATGGTTTGCGCTAGATGTACCATAGGCTCAAAAATCATTTTGGACGCACTCGATGGTACCACTAGGTGACGAGGCTCAAGTGGAAGCTCGTTTCGGCCTTTCAGACATAGTGCTCATCTTGAAGCAAGATAGGTGCACGGTTTGCGTCGAACGTACCACAGGATCAGAAATCATTTTGGACGCATCCGATGGAACTCCTACGTGACGTGGGTCATGTGGAATCTCACTTCTTTCTGTTTGGAGACAGAGTTAGTGTCGGTGCAAGATAGGTGCATGGTTTGCGCTAGATGTATGATAGGCTTACAAATCATTTTGGACGCACCCGACGGTGCCACTAGATGACGATGCTTAAGTGGAAGCTCGTTTCGGTCTGTTTGGAGATAGTGCTAATCTTGACGCAAGATATGTGCATGGTTTGTGTCGAACATACAGCAAATCATTTTGGACGCACCCGATGGAACTCCTAGGTGATGTGGGCCATGTGGAATCTCACTTCTTTCCGTTTGGAGACAGTGTTAGTGTCGGTGCAAGATAGGTGAATGGTTTGCGCTTGATGTACCATAGGCTTACAAATCTATTTGGACGCACTCGATGGTACCACTAGGTGACGAGGCTCAAGTGGAAGCTTGTTTCGGCCTTTTGGACATAGAGCTAATGTTGACACAAGATAGGTGTAAGGTTTGCATCGAACGTACCATAGGATCAAAAATCATTTTGGACTCACCCGATGGAACTCCTAGGTGACGTGGGTCATGTGGAATCTCACTTCTTTCCGTTTGGAGATAGTGTTAGTGTCGGTGCAAGATAGGTGCATGGTTTGCGCTATATGTACCATAGGCTTACAAATCATTTTGGACGCACCTTTGGTACCACTAGATGATGAGGCTCAAGGGGAAGCTTGTTTTGCTCCGTTGGGGGATAGTGCTAATCTTGATGCAGGATAGGTGCACGGTTTGCGTCGAACGTACCATAGGCTTGGACATCATTTTGGACGCACCCGATGGAACTCCTAGGTGACGTGGGTCATGTGGAATCTCACTTCTTTCCGTTTGGAGACAGTGTAAGTGTCGGTGCAAGATAGGTGCATGGTTTGCGCTAGATGTACGATAGGCTTACAAATCATTTTGGACGCACCCGATGGTGCCACTAGATGACGATGCTTAAGTGGAAGCTCGTTTCGGTCCATTTGGAGATAGTGCTAATCTTGACGCAAGATAGGTGCATGGTTTGCCTCGAACAAACCATAGGCTAGGAAATCATTTTGGATGCACCCAATGGAACTCCTAGGTGACGTGGGTCATGTGGAATCTCACTTCTTTTCGTTTGGAGATAGTGTTAGTGTCGGTGCAAGATAGGTGCATGGTTTGCGCTAGATGTACCATAGGCTTACAAATCGTTTTGGACGCACCCGATGGTGCCACTAGATGACGATGCTTAAGTGGAAGCTTGTTTCTGTCCTTTTGGAGATAGTGTTAATCTTGACGCAAGATAGGTGCATGGTTTGCGTCGAACATACCATAGGCTTAGAAATCATTTTGGATGCACCCGATGGAACTCCTAGGTGACGTGGGTCATGTGGAATCTCACTTCTTTCCATTTGGAGATAGTGTTAGTGTCGGTGCAAGATAGGTGCATGCTTTGCACTTGATGTACCATAGGCTTACAAATTATTTTGGACGCACCGGATGGTGCCACTAGATGACGATGCTTAAGTGGAAGCCCATTTTGGTCTGTTTGGAGATAGTGCTAATCTTGACGCAAGATATGTGCATGGTTTGCGTCGAACATACCATAGGCTAGGAAATCGTTTTGGATGCACCCGATGGAACTCCTAGGTGACGTGGGTCTTGTGGAACCTCACTTCTTTCCTTATGAAGACAGTGTTAGTGTCGGTGCAAGATAGGTGCATGGTTTGCGCTAGATGTACGATAGGCTTACAAGTCATTTTGGACACACCCGACGGTGCCACTAGATGACGATGCTTAAGTGGAAGCTTGTTTCGGTCCGTTTGGAGATAGTGCTAAACTTGACGCAAGATAGGTGCATGGTTTGCGTCGAACATACCATAGGCTACGAAATCATTTTGGACGCACCCGATGGAACACCTAGGTGACGTGGGTCATGTGTCACTTCTTTCCTTATGAAGACAATGTTAGTGTCGGTGCAAGATAGGTTCATGGTTTGCGATATATGTAGCATAGGCTTACAAATCGTTTTGGATGCAACTTTGGTACCACTAGATGACAAGGCTCAAGTGGAAGCTTGTTTCGCTCCGTTTGGAGATAGTGCTAATCTTGACGCAAGATAGGTGCATGGTTTGCGTTGAACATACCATAGGCTAGAAAATCGTTTTGGATGCACCCAATGGAACTCCTAGGTGACGTGGGTCATGTGGAATCTCACTTCTTTCTGTTTGGAGATAGTGTTAGTGTCGGTGCAAGATAGGTGAATGGTTTGCGCTAGATGTACCATAGGCTCAGAAGTCATTTTGGACGCACTCGATGGTACCACTAGGTGACGAGGCTCAAGTGGAAGCTCATTTCGGCCTTTCGGACATAGTGCTCATCTTGAAGCAAGATAGGTGCACGGTTTGCGTCGAACGTACCACAGGATCAGAAATCATTTTGGACGCACCCGATGGAACTCCTAGGTGACGTGGGTCATGTGGAATCTCACTTCTTTCTGTTTGGAGACAGAGTTAGTGTCGGTGCAAGATAGGTGCATGGTTTGCGCTAGATGTACGATAGGCTTACAAATCATTTTGGACGCACCCGACGGTGCCACTAGATGACGATGCTTAAGTGGAAGCTCGTTTCAGTCTGTTTGGAGATAGTGCTAATCTTGACGCAAGATATGTGCATGGTTTGCGTCGAACATACAGCAAATCGTTTTGGACGTACCCGATGGAACTCCTAGGTGACGTGGGTCATGTGGAATCTCACTTCTTTCCGTTTGGAGACAGTGTTAGTATCGGTGCATGATAGGTGAATGGTTTGCGCTAGATGTACCATAGGCTTACAAATCGATTTAGACGCACTCGATGGTACCACTAGGTGACGAGGCTCTAGTGGAAGCTTGTTTCGGCCTTTTGGACATAGAGCTAATGTTGACACAAGATAGGTGTAAGGTTTGCATCGAACGTACTATAGGATCAAAAATCATTTTGGACTCACCCGATGGAACTCCTAGGTGACGTGGGTCAAGTGGAATCTCACTTCTTTCTGTTTGGAGATAGTGTTAGTGTCGGTGCAAGATAGGTGCATGGTTTGCGCTATATGTACCATAGGCTTACAAATCATTTTGGACGCACCTTTGGTACCACTAGATGATGAGGCTCAAGTGGAAGCTTGTTTTGCTCCGTTGGGGGATAGTGCTAATCTTGATGCAGGATAGGTGCACGGTTTGCGTCGAACGTACCATAGGCTTGGACATCGTTTTGGATGCACCCGATGGAACTCCTAGGTGACGTGGGTCATGTGGAATCTCACTTCTTTCCATTTGGAGACAGTGTAAGTGTCGGTGCAAGATAGGTGCATGGTTTGCGCTAGATGTACGATAGGCTTACAAATCATTTTGGACGCACCCGATGGTGCCACTAGATGACGATGCTTAAGTGGAAGCTCGTTTCAGTCCATTTGGAGATATTGCTAATCTTGACGCAAGATAGGTGCATGGTTTGCCTCGAACAAACCATAGGCTAGGAAATCATTTTGGATGCACCCGATGGAACTCCTAGGTGACGTGGGTCATGTGGAATCTCACTTCTTTCCGTTTGGAGATAGTGTTAGTGTCGGTGCAAGATAGGTGCATGGTTTCCGCTAGATGTACCATAGGCTTACAAATCGTTTTGGACGCACCCGATGGTGCCACTAGATGACGATGCTTAAGTGGAAGCTTGTTTCTGTCCTTTTGGAGATAGTGTTAATCTTGACGCAAGATAGGTGCCTGGTTTGCGTCGAACATACCATAGGCTTGGAAATCATTTTGGACGCACCCGATGGAACTCCTAGGTGACGTGGGTAATGTGGAATCTCACTTCTTTCCGTTTGGAGACAGTGTTAGTGTCGGTGCAAGATAGGTGCATTCTTTGCACTAGATGTACCATAGGCTTACAAATTATTTTGGACACACCGGATGGTGCCACTAGATGACGATGCTTAAGTGGAAGCCCATTTCGGTCTGTTTGGAGATAGTGCTAATCTTGACGCAAGATATGTGCATGGTTTGCGTTGAACATACCATAGGCTAGGAAATCGTTTTGGATGCACCCGATGGAACTCCTAGGTGACGTGGGTCATGTGGAATCTCACTTCTTTCCGTTTGGAGATAGTGTTAGTGTCGGTGCAAGATAGGTGAATGGTTTGCGCTAGATGTACCATAGGCTCAGAAATCATTTTGGACGCACTCGATGGTACCACTAGGTGACGAGGCTCAAGTGGAAGCTCGTTTCGGCCTTTCAGACATAGTGCTCATCTTGAAGCAAGATAGGTGCACGGTTTGCGTCGAACGTACCACAGGATCAGAAATCATTTTGGACGCATCCGATGGAACTCCTAGGTGACGTGGGTCATGTGGAATCTCACTTCTTTCTGTTTGGAGACAGAGTTAGTGTCGGTGCAAGATAGGTGCATGGTTTGCGCTAGATGTATGATAGGCTTACAAATCATTTTGGACGCACCCGACGGTGCCACTAGATGACGATGCTTAAGTGGAAGCTCGTTTCGGTCTGTTTGGAGATAGTGCTAATCTTGATGCAAGATATGTGCATGGTTTGTGTCGAACATACAGCAAATCATTTTGGACGCACCCGATGGAACTCCTAGGTGATGTGGGTCATGTGGAATCTCACTTCTTTCCGTTTGGAGACAGTGTTAGTGTCGGTGCAAGATAGGTGAATGGTTTGCGCTTGATGTACCATAGGCTTACAAATCTATTCGGACGCACTCGATGGTACCACTAGGTGACGAGGCTCAAGTGGAAGCTTGTTTCGGCCTTTTGGACATAGAGCTAATGTTGACACAAGATAGGTGTAAGGTTTGCATCGAACGTACCATAGGATCAAAAATCATTTTGGACTCACCCGATGGAACTCCTAGGTGACGTGGGTCATGTGGAATCTCACTTCTTTCCGTTTGGAGATAGTGTTAGTGTCGGTGCAAGATAGGTGCATGGTTTGCGCTATATGTACCATAGGCTTACAAATCATTTTGGACGCACCTTTGGTACCACTAGATGATGAGGCTCAAGGGGAAGCTTGTTTTGCTCCGTTGGGGGATAGTGCTAATCTTGATGCAGGATAGGTGCACGGTTTGCGTCGAACGTACCATAGGCTTGGACATCATTTTGGACGCACCCGATGGAACTCCTAGGTGACGTGGGTCATGTGGAATCTCACTTCTTTCCGTTTGGAGACAGTGTAAGTGTCGGTGCAAGATAGGTGCATGGTTTGCGCTAGATGTACGATAGGCTTACAAATCATTTTGGACGCACCCGATGGTGCCACTAGATGACGATGCTTAAGTGGAAGCTCGTTTCGGTCCATTTGGAGATAGTGCTAATCTTGACGCAAGATAGGTGCATGGTTTGCCTCGAACAAACCATTGGCTAGGAAATCATTTTGGATGCACCCAATGGAACTCCTAGGTGACGTGGGTCATGTGGAATCTCACTTCTTTCCGTTTGGAGATAGTGTTAGTGTCGGTGCAAGATAGGTGCATGGTTTGCGCTAGATGTACCATAGGCTTACAAATCGTTTTGGACGCACCCGATGGTGGCACTAGATGACGATGCTTAAGTGGAAGCTTGTTTCTGTCCTTTTGGAGATAGTGTTAATCTTGACGCAAGATAGGTGCATGGTTTGCGTCGAACATACCATAGGCTTAGAAATCATTTTGGATGCACCCGATGGAACTCCTAGGTGACGTGGGTCATGTGGAATCTCACTTCTTTCCATTTGGAGATAGTGTTAGTGTCGGTGCAAGATAGGTGCATGCTTTGCACTTGATGTACCATAGGCTTACAAATTATTTTGGACGCACCGGATGGTGCCACTAGATGACGATGCTTAAGTGGAAGCCTATTTCGGTCTGTTTGGAGATAGTGCTAATCTTGACGCAAGATATGTGCATGGTTTGCGTCGAACATACCATAGGCTAGGAAATCGTTTTGGATGCACCCGATGGAACTCCTAGGTGACGTGGGTCATGTGGAACCTCACTTCTTTCCTTATGAAGACAGTGTTAGTGTCGGTGCAAGATAGGTGCATGGTTTGCGCTTGATGTACGATAGGCTTACAAGTCATTTTGGACACACCCGACGGTGCCACTAGATGACGATGCTTAAGTGGAAGCTTGTTTCGGTCCGTTTGGAGATAGTGCTAAACTTGACGCAAGATAGGTGCATGGTTTGCGTCGAACATACCATAGGCTACGAAATCATTTTGGACGCACCCGATGGAACACCTAGGTGACGTGGGTCATGTGTCACTTCTTTCCTTATGAAGACAATGTTAGTGTCGGTGCAAGATAGGTTCATGGTTTGCGATATATGTAGCATAGGCTTACAAATCGTTTTGGATGCAACTTTGGTACCACTAGATGACAAGGCTCAAGTGGAAGCTTGTTTCGCTCCGTTTGGAGATAGTGCTAATCTTGACGCAAGATAGGTGCATGGTTTGCGTTGAACATACCATAGGCTAGAAAATCGTTTTGGATGCACCCGATGGAACTCCTAGGTGACGTGGGTCATGTGGAATCTCACTTCTTTCTGTTTGGAGATAGTGTTAGTGTCGGTGCAAGATAGGTGAATGGTTTGCGCTAGATGTACCATAGGCTCAGAAATCATTTTGGACGCACTCGATGGTACCACTAGGTGACGAGGCTCAAGTGGAAGCTCATTTCGGCCTTTCGGACATAGTGCTCATCTTGAAGCAAGATAGGTGCACGGTTTACGTCGAACGTACCACAGGATCAGAAATCATTTTGGACGCACCCAATGGAACTCCTAGGTGACGTGGGTCATGTGGAATCTCACTTCTTTCTGTTTGGAGACAGAGTTAGTGTCGGTGCA
>NW_027098238.1:0-20000 GCF_019320115.1 Miscanthus floridulus
AGATAAGTGCATGGTTTGCGCTAGATGTACGATAGGCTTACAAATCATTTTGGACGCACCCGACGGTGCCACTAGATGACGATGCTTAAGTGGAAGCTCGTTTCGGTCTGTTTGGAGATAGTGCTAATCTTGACGCAAGATATGTGCATGGTTTGCGTCGAACATACAGCAAATCGTTTTGGATGTACCCGATGGAACTCCTAGGTGACGTGGGTCATGTGGAATCTCACTTCTTTCCGTTTGGAGACAGTGTTAGTATCGGTGCATGATAGGTGAATGGTTTGCGCTAGATGTACCATAGGCTTACAAATCGATTTAGACGCACTCGATGGTACCACTAGGTGACGAGGCTCTAGTGGAAGCTTGTTTCGGCCTTTTGGACATAGAGCTAATGTTGACACAAGATAGGTGTAAGGTTTGCATCGAACGTACTATAGGATCAAAAATCATTTTGGACTCACCCGATGGAACTCCTAGGTGACATGGGTCAAGTGGAATCTCACTTCTTTCTGTTTGGAGATAGTGTTAGTGTCGGTGCAAGATAGGTGCATGGTTTGCGCTATATGTACCATAGGCTTACAAATCATTTTGGACGCACCTTTGGTACCACTAGATGACGAGGCTCAAGTGGAAGCTTGTTTTGCTCCGTTGGGGGATAGTGCTAATCTTGATGCAGGATAGGTGCACGGTTTGCGTCGAACGTACCATAGGCTTGGACATCGTTTTGGATGCACCCGATGGAACTCCTAGGTGACGTGGGTCATGTGGAATCTCACTTCTTTCCATTTGGAGACAGTGTAAGTGTCGGTGCAAGATAGGTGCATGGTTTGCGCTAGATGTACGATAGGCTTACAAATCATTTTGGACGCACCCGATGGTGCCACTAGATGATGATGCTTAAGTGGAAGCTCGTTTCAGTCCATTTGGAGATATTGCTAATCTTGACGCAAGATAGGTGCATGGTTTGCCTCGAACAAACCATAGGCTAGGAAATCATTTTGGATGCACCCGATGGAACTCCTAGGTGACGTGGGTCATGTGGAATCTCACTTCTTTCCGTTTGGAGATAGTGTTAGTGTCGGTGCAAGATAGGTGCATGGTTTCCGCTAGATGTACCATAGGCTTACAAATCGTTTTGGACGCACCCGATGGTGCCACTAGATGACGATGCTTAAGTGGAAGCTTGTTTCTGTCCTTTTGGAGATAGTGTTAATCTTGACGCAAGATAGGTGCCTGGTTTGCGTCGAACATACCATAGGCTTGGAAATCATTTTGGACGCACCCGATGGAACTCCTAGGTGACGTGGGTAATGTGGAATCTCACTTCTTTCCGTTTGGAGATAGTGTTAGTGTCGGTGCAAGATAGGTGCATTCTTTGCACTAGATGTACCATAGGCTTACAAATTATTTTGGACACACCGGATGGTGCCACTAGATGACGATGCTTAAGTGGAAGCCCATTTCGGTCTGTTTGGAGATAGTGCTAATCTTGACGCAAGATATGTGCATGGTTTGCGTCGAACATACCATAGGCTAGGAAATCGTTTTGGATGCACCCGATGGAACTCCTAGGTGACGTGGGTCATGTGGAATCTCACTTCTTTCCGTTTGGAGATAGTGTTAGTGTCGGTGCAAGATAGGTGAATGGTTTGCGCTAGATGTACCATAGGCTCAAAAATCATTTTGGACGCACTCGATGGTACCACTAGGTGACAAGGCTCAAGTGGAAGCTCGTTTCGGCCTTTCAGACATAGTGCTCATCTTGAAGCAAGATAGGTGCATGGTTTGCGTCGAACGTACCACAGGATCAGAAATCATTTTGGACGCATCCGATGGAACTCCTAGGTGACGTGGGTCATGTGGAATCTCACTTCTTTCTGTTTGGAGACAGAGTTAGTGTCAGTGCAAGATAGGTGCATGGTTTGCGCTAGATGTATGATAGGCTTACAAATCATTTTGGACGCACCCAACGGTGCCACTAGATGACGATGCTTAAGTGGAAGCTCGTTTCGGTCTGTTTGGAGATAGTGCTAATCTTGACGCAAGATATGTGCATGGTTTGTGTCGAACATACAGCAAATCATTTTGGACGCACCCGATGGAACTCCTAGGTGATGTGGGTCATGTGGAATCTCACTTCTTTCCATTTGGAGACAGTGTTAGTGTCGGTGCAAGATAGGTGAATGGTTTGCGCTTGATGTACCATAGGCTTACAAATCTATTCGGACGCACTCGATGGTACCACTAGGTGACGAGGCTCAAGTGGAAGCTTGTTTCAGCCTTTTGGACATAGAGCTAATGTTGACACAAGATAGGTGTAAGGTTTGCATCGAACGTACCATAGGATCAAAAATCATTTTGGACTCACCCGATGGAACTCCTAGGTGACGTGGGTCATGTGGAATCTCACTTCTTTCCGTTTGGAGATAGTGTTAGTGTCGGTGCAAGATAGGTGCATGGTTTGCGCTATATGTACCATAGGCTTACAAATCATTTTGGACGCACCTTTGGTACCACTAGATGATGAGGCTCAAGGGGAAGCTTGATATGCACCCGCTAGGGTTGAATCCCGATCTTTCGATGAGAGAAATCCCGATCTTTCGATGAGAGAAGGTGGATAACTCGATTTGGGGATGGAGATGACGTTCACGGCCTGACTACAACCATCCAAGGATGCTGTGCCTTAGCAACCGATACACCACCTCCAATGGCCGTCGCGATCTTGTGGAGCACGATCAACCAAACCACTAGGGTAATTCCTGCAAGCAATCGAGGAACAAGCAAGAACAAGTAGAACAAGCAACTCAATTGCAAGTATGGAGGTGAAAAAACCAATCTGAAATCACAAAGTTGGGGTTCTGAATCGAGTAGAACGGATGGTCTAGTCGACACACGCGTCTACAAGGAAGTAGCAATGGCTAAACTTGATCTAAACAAAACCCCAATCTGTTTGTTGCGGCTCTAATCCTTATTAATACCTAGGGAACGACCAAGGGGTGTTGGGGTCATTCTCCAACCCTAGGACGCATCCCTAATGGACCCAACTTGATACATGGGCCATCGCCCCAAAATAGGGTGACGCAGCACCAAAGGCAGAAAAGGTCCTGGCGTGAAAACGACGACTACGGAAGCATCGGATAAGATATAGCCATGAGTCCAGATCCGTTGGAAAATAGACTTGATAAGCTTTCCAAAAAGTGCTAGAACGTCCCAATCCGAGTCCGTATGCGACCGTGGTGAACATCACAAGTTGGAGCTGTCCTGGAGTCCGAATCCAGCCCCAAAACGTGTTGGATTTGATCTCTTTCTTTCCTTGGACCAAAAGTGACGTGGTGTCCAGGTGGAGGACGTTAGGCATACATGGATTTGGTCCCCAATCAACTTCATTAACCTTCCATGCTTTCCATATGCAATCAAACCTTCCCTTGATCCATGTAAGTATTTCTGAAAATGACAACGAACACACATCATGGTGCAGCATCAATTCATCAAATGTATCAAATACAATCATGGTAAAGGATTGTTTCACCTGTGAATCAAAAGTTGCTAATGTGGTTGTATCCAGGCAGGTGATGTCCTCATCATTCTCCCCTTCTTGGCTGCAAGTCGTCCTCGACTTGCCCCAATGGCATTCAAAGGTGCTTGCTTTGATGTTGGAGCATGGAGCGATGACTATGCTGCATGGCCACAACCAGCAATGCTCCCCTTCTTTGGCCTTACCCTGTTGCATATTGGAAAAACTAGGAAAACTTTGCAAGACATTATTAGTGTTAGTGCAGCCCTCAATTTGATCTTGGTATTGTGGCCCAAAAGGATATTTTAGATTAGAGCAAATATAAACTTTATGCACCAAATATTCTCCTTTGCTGTCATATTTGCCAATTGCATGAAGCGAGCAATGATTAAAACTTGGCAAACCAGAATCAAATTTAAGTTTCTCTTTTAGACAATTTAGATTACACAGAATATCAAATTCAATATAACCCAAAGTATTTAAAGAGGACAACAAGTTCAGTTCATCTTGTGCACATGTAATAGGATGAAAAAGCTTATCTTCAGCACATTTGTATGGTTCCAAACCAAAAGTATCACACTTATTCGCTACTTGTGGCATAGGAGTAAAAGAATCATCAGCACACAACTCCTCTTTATCACAAGGAACAACAAGTAATTCATTTTGTGACAAAGGAAAATCAGTAGTGGGTTCCACTATTTGTTGCTCTTCATTAGCATGCAGAGTGGACAAATTTTGGACATTATGGGTCACATCATTCTTGCAAGTATTCATAGATAATAGACTCTCCTTTTCAGCATTGAGAGCAAGACAAAACAATTGACCAATATGTTTGTATGATTTACTAATTAACAAGGTTCGAATTTCAGAATTGAGCCCTCTCATGAACCTACTCATAACATCTTCCATGCATTCATCTAATCCACCAAACATGATGCAAATCTTAAAATCATGGTAGTATTCTTTTATAGTCCTACTATCTTGCTTCAAGTTGTCTAATTTTGCAAGCAAATAATCAGCATAATATGAAGGAACGAATGCATCTCTAAAAAGAAATTTGAAGTCTTCCCAAGATTCTAGAACTTTGTTATGCCTACAAATGTGCTTCCATTCTAGTAAAGCATATTCAATCAAAACATTAGAGGCAATACAAATCTTTTGTTTCTCGGATAGGTCATGCTCATCAAATTCATTGTCTACTTTTAACTCCCAATCAATGTAAGCTTGAGGATCAAACTTACCATCATATAACGGCAAGTGTTGAATGATATCCTGAATATGAGGGTCTAGTTTCAACAGCTCAAAAATCTCCATATCACCTGCCATGATTAGTAGAAAACAAGAAACACAAAAAACAATATGTATCCTCCTATCAACTACTAGGATGTGTCGGTTGTAATTCTCTCAAACTCAACTTGTTAAAACAAGCCCTTACAAGTTCTTACCAAGCCAAACAGGAGGTGACGGCAACCAACAAGTCTACAACCATGGAATGAAGTGTATCGGTGCCGCAACAACAACACATGTCAAGCTGTAGTTGAAATATGTGGAGCTATAGGTGGGCTAAAGCAAGGAAGTATTAGAACCACGTTAGTTGCAAGCAAATTGAACAAACGCTCAATGACGTTATTGTGCTGGTCCTAGGCTAGTACATGCTAGAGACGCGAGCCTAGACACAAACGAAGTCACTGAGCTGCAACAAAGAAGGATCCCAAGGAGAGGAATAACAACAAAAGAAAAATCCTTCTCTTCTTCTTTCTCTTTCTGTTCTTTCTTTCTTTCTTTCTTCCTTTCTTTCTTTTCTTTCTTCTTTCTTTTCTTTCTTTCTTTTCTTTCTTTTTCTTTCAAGTAGCACAAAGCTGAAATTTTGCAACAAGAGATAACAAGCTACTTATAGCAATTAAATGTATCCTTGGGAAGGGTGATTCAGTTGCAAAGTCAAACCAGTGGCTGTTTTGCAAAACCAGGAGATGCGCAAATCTCCAGGGCGATTACGAAGCGCTCAAAATGAATTTAGGAGCAATGTCAGATCTGTTGGAAAGAGCACAAGTTAAGGTTTCCAGATTATATTTAAACTCCTTATTCGGACTCCTGACAAAGGAAATATGGTGCTTTTCTTTTCAGGATAAAACAGGACTCCGAATCGAATTCTACCTTGATCTTGTTGGATTTCCTTTTTGTAGATGGAAATATGGACATGGATGAAACCTCCAAGGACGTGGCTCGGATAATGGTGGTAAACAAAACAAAGGAATTTGGAAATCCACTCGGATTCGTAGAGAGAAACAAATAAACTCAAATCTGCGATGGTGACAGAAACGTGACTAGAACTCGAAACTCTAAACGACTAGACGCTAAGACCAGCAACTTGACACGACGATGCAACCGTTAATTCAATAAGCCCTAACTAAGCAGTAATAGTATTAAGCTCAAAGGGTTTTTGGGATTATGAAGAACTAATCTACTAATTTTGTTTTGGCTTTTTCTGGACTAAAGGAGATTAAAAACAGCAAAGAACTGGAAGTCTCTCACCGATCAACCTTGCTCTGATTACCAACTGATATGCACCCGCTAGGGTTGAATCCCGATCTTTCGATGAGAGAAGGTGGATAACTCGATTTGGGGATGGAGATGACGTTCACGGCCTGACTACAACCATCCAAGGATGCTGTGCCTTAGCAACCGATACACCACCTCCAATGGCCGTCGCGATCTTGTGGAGCACGATCAACCAAACCACTAGGGTAATTCCTGCAAGCAATCGAGGAACAAGCAAGAACAAGTAGAACAAGCAACTCAATTGCAAGTATGGAGGTGAAAAAACCAATCTGAAATCACAAAGTTGGGGTTCTGAATCGAGTAGAACGGATGGTCTAGTCGACACACGCGTCTACAAGGAAGTAGCAATGGCTAAACTTGATCTAAACAAAACCCCAATCTGTTTGTTGCGGCTCTAATCCTTATTAATACCTAGGGAACGACCAAGGGGTGTTGGGGTCATTCTCCAACCCTAGGACGCATCCCTAATGGACCCAACTTGATACATGGGCCATCGCCCCAAAATAGGGTGACGCAGCACCAAAGGCAGAAAAGGTCCTGGCGTGAAAACGACGACTACGGAAGCATCGGATAAGATATAGCCATGAGTCCAGATCCGTTGGAAAATAGACTTGATAAGCTTTCCAAAAAGTGCTAGAACGTCCCAATCCGAGTCCGTATGCGACCGTGGTGAACATCACAAGTTGGAGCTGTCCTGGAGTCCGAATCCAGCCCCAAAACGTGTTGGATTTGATCTCTTTCTTTCCTTGGACCAAAAGTGACGTGGTGTCCAGGTGGAGGACGTTAGGCATACATGGATTTGGTCCCCAATCAACTTCATTAACCTTCCATGCTTTCCATATGCAATCAAACCTTCCCTTGATCCATGTAAGTATTTCTGAAAATGACAACGAACACACATCATGGTGCAGCATCAATTCATCAAATGTATCAAATACAATCATGGTAAAGGATTGTTTCACCTGTGAATCAAAAGTTGCTAATGTGGTTGTATCCAGGCAGGTGATGTCCTCATCAAAGCTTGTTTTGCTCCGTTGGGGGATAGTGCTAATCTTGATGCAGGATAGGTGCACGGTTTGCGTCGAACGTACCATAGGCTTGGACATCATTTTGGACGCACCCGATGGAACTCCTAGGTGACGTGGGTCATGTGGAATCTCACTTCTTTCCGTTTGGAGACAGTGTAAGTGTCGGTGCAAGATAGGTGCATGGTTTGCGCTAGATGTACGATAGGCTTACAAATCATTTTGGACGCACCCGATGGTGCCACTAGATGACGATGCTTAAGTGGAAGCTCGTTTCGGTCCATTTGGAGATAGTGCTAATCTTGACGCAAGATAGGTGCATGGTTTGCCTCGAACAAACCATAGGCTAGGAAATCATTTTGGATGCACCCAATGGAACTCCTAGGTGACGTGGGTAATGTGGAATCTCACTTCTTTCCGTTTGGAGATAGTGTTAGTGTCGGTGCAAGATAGGTGCATGGTTTGCGCTAGATGTACCATAGGCTTACAAATCGTTTTGGACGCACCCGATGGTGCCACTAGATGACGATGCTTAAGTGGAAGCTTGTTTCTGTCCTTTTGGAGATAGTGTTAATCTTGACGCAAGATAGGTGCATGGTTTGCGTCGAACATACCATAGGCTAGGAAATCGTTTTGGATGCACCCGATGGAACTCCTAGGTGACGTGGGTCATGTGGAATCTCACTTCTTTCCGTTTGGAGATAGTGTTAGTGTCGGTGCAAGATAGGTGAATGGTTTGCGCAAGATGTACCATAGGCTCAGAAATCATTTTGGACGCACTCGATGTTACCACTAGGTGACGAGGCTCAAGTGGAAGCTCGTTTCGGCCTTTCGGACATAGTGCTCATCTTGAAGCAAGATAGGTGCACGGTTTGCGTCGAACGTACCACAGGATCAGAAATCATTTTGGACGCACCCGACAGAACTCCTAGGTGACGTGGGTCATGTGGAATCTCACTTCTTTCTGTTTGGAGACAGAGTTAGTGTCGGTGCAAGATAGGTGCATGGTTTGCGCTAGATGTACGATAGGCTTACAAATCATTTTGGACGCACCCGATGGTGCCCCTAGATGACGATGCTTAAGTGGAAGCTTATTTCTATCCTTTTGGAGATAGTGTTAATCTTGACGCAAGATAGGTGGATGGTTTGCGTCGAACATACCATAGGCTTGGAAATCATTTTGGACGCACCCGATGGAACTCCTAGGTAACGTGGGTCATGTGGAATCTCACTTCTTTCCATTTGGAGATAGTGTTAGTGTCGGTGCAAGATAGGTGCATGCTTTGCACTAGATGTACCATAGGCTTACAAATTATTTTGGAGGCACCGGATGGTGCCACTAGATGACGATGCTTAAGTGGAAGCCCATTTTGGTCTGTTTGGAGATAGTGCTAATCTTGACGCAAGATATGTGCATGGTTTGCGTCGAACATACCATAGGCTAGGAAATCGTTTTGGATGCACCCGATGGAACTCCTAGGTGACATGGGTCATGTGGAACCTCACTTCTTTCCTTATGAAGACAGTGTTAGTGTCGGTGCAAGATAGGTGCATGGTTTGCGCTAGATGTACGATAGGCTTACAAGTCATTTTGGACGCACCCGACGGTGCCACTAGATGACGATGCTTAAGTGGAAGCTTGTTTCGGTCCGTTTGGAGATAGTGCTAATCTTGACGCAAGATAGGTGCATGGTTTGCGTCGAACATACCATAGGCTACGAAATCATTTTGGACGCACCCGATGGAACACCTAGGTGACGTGGGTCTTGTGTCACTTCTTTCCTTATGAAGACAATGTTAGTGTCGGTGCAAGATAGGTTCATGGTTTGCGATATATGTAGCATAGGCTTACAAATCGTTTTGGATGCAACTTTGGTACCACTAGATGATGAGGCTCAAGTGGAAGCTTGTTTCGCTCCATTTGGAGATAGTGCTAATCTTGACGCAAGATAGGTGCAAGGTTTGCGTCGAACATACCATAGGCTAGGAAATCGTTTTGGATGCACTGGATGGAACTCCTAGGTGACGTGGGTCATGTGGAATCTCACTTCTTTCTGTTTGGAGATAGTGTTAGTGTCGGTGCAAGATAGGTGATTGGTTTGCGCTAGATGTACCATAGGCTCAGAAATCATTTTGGACGCACTCGATGGTACCACTAGGTGACGAGGCTCAAGTGGAAGCTCGTTTCGGCCTTTTGGACATAGTGCTCATCTTGAAGCAAGATAGGTGCACGGTTTGCGTCGAACGTACCACAGGATCAGAAATCATTTTGGACGCATCCGATGGAACTCCTAGGTGACGTGTGTCATGTGGAATCTCACTTCTTTCTGTTTGGAGACAGAGTTAGTGTCGGTGCAAGATAGGTGCATGGTTTGCGCTAGATGTACGATAGGCTTACAAATCATTTTGGATGCACCCGACGGTGCCACTAGATGACGATGCTTAAGTGGAAGCTCGTTTCGGTCTGTTTGGAGATAGTGCTAATCTTGATGCAAGCTATGTGCATGGTTTGCGTCGAACATACAGCAAATCGTTTTGGACGCACCCGATGGAACTCCTAGGTGACGTGGGTCATGTGGAATCTCACTTCTTTCCGTTTGGAGACAGTGTTAGTGTCAGTGCAAGATAGGTGAATGGTTTGCGCTAGATGTACCATAGGCTTACAAATCGACTCGGATGCACTCGATGGTACCACTAGGTGACGAGGCTCAAGTGGAAGCTTGTTTCGGCCTTTTGGACATAGAGCTAATGTTGACACAAGATAGGTGTAAGGTTTGCATCGAACGTACCATAGGATCAAAAATCATTTTGGACTCACCCGATGGAACTGCTAGGTGACGTTGGTCATGTGGAATCTCACTTCTTTCCGTTTGGAGATAGTGTTAGTGTCGGTGCAAGATAGGTGCATGGTTTGCGCTATATGTACCATAGGCTTACAAATCATTTTGGACGCACCCGATGGTGCCACTAGATGACGATGCTTAAGTGGAAGCTCGTTTCGGTCCATTGGGAGATATTGCTAATCTTGACGCAAGATAGGTGCATGGTTTGCCTCGAACAAACCATAGGCTAGGAAATCATTTTGGATGCACCCGATGGAACTCCTAGGTGACGTGGGTCATGTGGAATCTCACTTCTTTCCGTTTGGAGATAGTGTTAGTGTCGGTACAAGATAGGTGCATGGTTTCCGCTAGATGTACCATAGGCTTACAAATCGTTTTGGACGCACCCGATGGTGCCACTAGATGACGATGCTTAAGTGGAAGCTTCTTTCTGTCCTTTTGGAGATAGTGTTAATCTTGACGCAAGATAGGTGCCTGGTTTGCGTCGAACATACCATAGGCTTGGAAATCATTTTGGACGCACCCGATGGAACTCCTAGGTGACGTGGGTCATGTGGAATCTCACTTCTTTCCGTTTGGAGACAGTGTTAGTGTCGGTGCAAGATAGGTGCATGCTTTGCACTAGATGTACCATAGGCTTACAAATTATTTTGGACACACCGGATGGTGCCACTAGATGACGATGCTTAAGTGGAAGCCCATTTCGGTCTGTTTGGAGATAGTGCTAATCTTGACGCAAGATATGTGCATGGTTTGCGTCGAACATACCATAGGCTAGGAAATCGTTTTGGATGCACCCGATGGAACTCCTAGGTGACGTGGGTCATGTGGAATCTCACTTCTTTCCGTTTGGAGATAGTGTTAGTGTCGGTGCAAGATAGGTGAATGGTTTGCGCTAGATGTACCATAGGCTCAGAAATCATTTTGGACGCACTCGATGGTACCACTAGGTGACGAGGCTCAAGTGGAAGCTCATTTCGGCCTTTCGGACATAGTGCTCATCTTGAAGCAAGATAGGTGCACGGTTTGCGTCGAACGTACCACAGGATCAGAAATCATTTTGGACGCATCCGATGGAACTCCTAGGTGACGTGGGTCATGTGGAATCTCACTTCTTTCTGTTTGGAGACAGAGTTAGTGTCGGTGCAAGATAGGTGCATGGTTTGCGCTAGATGTGTGATAGGCTTACAAATCATTATGGACGCACCCGACGGTGCCACTAGATGACGATGCTTAAGTGGAAGCTCGTTTCGGTCTGTTTGGAGATAGTGCTAATCTTGACGCAAGATATGTGCATGGTTTGTGTCGAACATACAGCAAATCATTTTGGACGCACCCGATGGAACTCCTAGGTGATGTGGGTCATGTGGATTCTCACTTCTTTCCATTTGGAGACAGTGTTAGTGTCGGTGCAAGATAGGTGAATGGTTTGCGCTTGATGTACCATAGGCTTACAAATCTATTCGGACGCACTCGATGGTACCACTAGGTGACGAGGCTCAAGTGGAAGCTTGTTTTGGCCTTTTGGACATAGAGCTAATGTTGACACAAGATAGGTGTAAGGTTTGCATCGAACGTACCATAGGATCAAAAATCATTTTGGACTCACCCGATGGAACTCCTAGGTGACGTGGGTCATGTGGAATCTCACTTCTTTCCGTTTGGAGATAGTGTTAGTGTCGGTGCAAGATAGGTGCATGGTTTGCGCTATATGTACCATAGGCTTACAAATCATTTTGGACGCACCTTTGGTACCACTAGATGATGAGGCTCAAGGGGAAGCTTGTTTTGCTCCGTTGGGGGATAGTGCTAATCTTGATGCAGGATAGGTGCACGGTTTGCGTCGAACGTACCATAGGCTTGGACATCATTTTGGACGCACCCGATGGAACTCCTAGGTGACGTGGGTCATGTGATATAAACCCGCTAGGGTGAATCCCGATCTTTCGATGAGAGAAGGTGGATAACTCGATTTGGGGATGGAGATGACGTTCACAGTCCGACTACAACTATCCAAGGATGCTGCGCCTTAGCAACTGATACACCACCTCCAACGGCCATCGCGATCTTGTGGAGCACGATCAACCAAACCACTAGGGTAATTCCTGCAAGCAATCAAGGAACAAGCAAGAACAAGTAGAACAAGCAACTCAATTGCAAATGTGGAGATGAAAACCAATCTGAAATCACAAAGTTGGGGTTCTGAATCGAGTAGAACGGATGGTCTAGTCGACACACGCATCTACAAGGAAGTAGCAATGGCTAAACTTTCAACAAAATAAAACCCAAGTGTTCCTGGTGGCGGCTAAGGGTATATGATGTGTGGAGGACGACCACAAGAGAGTTTGGGTCGTGCTCCAACCCTAGGACGCGTCCCTACTGGACTCTAAACGATACAAGCCCATTGGGCTAACTTAAGGTGGCGCAGCACCCTGGACAGAATAGACCTCTCGGTGATTTTTGGGCTGTTGACGCCGTTTATGAGCAGGTATGAGTATGAGGTCAGATCCGTATGAAAGTAGACTTTATTAGCTTTCCAACAAGTCCAGAATCACCCCAATCTGACTCCGTATGTAACCGTGGCGACCGTCGCAAGTTGGAGGTGTGCTGCAGTCCGAATCCAGCCTACGCGAGTCCTTTTCCCTTTCGGTCTTCTCCTTGATTCCTAATCAAAACAAGAGTGCACGTGTCTCCAAGATCTAAACAGGATGGACAAGAGCTCAAGAAGGAACTCACTTGATGATTAAGTGTTCGAGCACGAGCACGGGTAATAGGACCAGCTTGGTGTCGGCGTGGACGGCGTGGATGTATGATCGGTGTTGATGTCCTCATCATCCTCCCTTTCTTGAATTTGAGTCGTCCTCGACTCAAGCTCATCTTCCTCACCCAAATAAGGCTTCAAATCTGCAATGTTAAATGTGGGACTAACCCCAAAATCTGCAGGAAGATCAAGCTTATATGCATTCTCATTTATTCGTTGCATCACTTTAAAAGGACCATCCGCTCTAGGCATCAATTTAGATTTTCTTAATTCAGGAAACCTATCCTTTCGCAAATGCAACCAAACCAAATCTCCAGGTTCAAGAATCAATTCCCTTCTACCTTTATCTCCAGCAAGTTTGTACTTAGCATTCATGCGCTCTATGTTTTCTTTAGTGGTTTCATGTAGTTTTAGCATCAATTCAGCACGTTGCTTAGCATCAAAATTCAACTTTTCAGAACTTGGCAATGGCATTAAATCAATAGGAGCACATGGTAACAAGCCATAAACAATCTCAAAGGGACACATCTTCGTAGTAGAATGCAATGAACGATTATAAGCAAACTCAATATGAGGCAAACAATCTTCCCACATCTTAATATTCTTCTTTAAAACAGTCCTTAACATAGTAGACAAAGTTCTATTCACAACTTCAGTTTGACCATCAGTTTGGGGGTGACACGTGGGGGAAAATAAAAGCTTAGTCCCCAATTTGGCCCATAAAGTTCTCCAAAAATGGCTAAGAAATTTAGCATCACGATCAGAAACAATTGTATTTGGCACACCATGCAAGCGAACAACTTCTCGAAAGAACAAATCAGCAATATTTGTAGCATCATCAGTTTTATGACATGGTATGAAATGTGCCATTTTAGAGAATCGATCCACAACCACAAAAACACTATCTCGCCCTTTCCTAGTCCGTGGCAATCCCAACACAAAATCCATAGAAATATCCTCCCAAGGAGCACTAGGAACAGGAAGAGGCATATACAAACCGTGTGGATTCAACCGGGACTTAGCCTTTTGACATGTTGTGCAGCGAGCAACAAATCTCTCCACGTCTCGTCGCATCTTTGGCCAAAAGAAATGACCAGCAAGAATGTCCTCCGTCTTCTTCGCTCCAAAATGCCCCATCAAGCCACCTCCATGCGCTTCCTGCAGCAACAACAAGCGAACGGAGCTAGCTGGAATGCATAGCTTGTTAGCTCTAAACACAAACCCATCATTGAGGATGAATTTGTTCCATGTTTTCCCATCTTTACAATGCAGCAGCACTTCTTTAAAATCAGCATCATGAGCATATCGGTCTTTAATTGTTTCTAACCCAAAGATCTTGTAATCAAGTTGATTCAGCAAAGTATATCTCCTAGACAATGCATCTGCAATGATATTATCCTTCCCTTTCTTGTGTTTGATAACATAAGGAAAAGATTCAATAAATTCAACCCATTTTGCATGTCTACGATTCAGTTTTCCTTGACTACGAATATGCTTCAAAGATTCATGATCAGAATGTATAACAAATTCTTTGGGCCACAAATAATGCTGCCATGTTTCTAATGTCCGCACTAGAGCATATAATTCCTTATCATATGTAGAATAATTAAGAATAGGCCCGCTCAATTTCTCACTAAAGTATGCAACTGGTTTTCCTTCTTGTAACAAAACACCACCCAATCCAATTCCACTCGCATCACATTCAAGCTCGAAAGTCTTATTAAAATCAGGGAGTTGGAGTAGAGGTGCATGTGTTAACTTATCTTTCAGCACATGGAAGGCGTGCTCTTGTGCTTTGCCCCAAGAAAAGGGCACTCCCTTCTTTGTAAGCTCATTCAATGGTGCAGCAATGGTGCTGAAGTCCTTCACAAAACGGCGATAGAAACCAGCAAGTCCTAGGAAACTCCGAACTTGTGTGACCGTCGTGGGTACAGGCCATCCTTGTATAGCTTCCACCTTGGCTTTATCAACCTCAATTCCCTGTGGAGTGACAACATAGCCAAGAAATGATACTCGATCGGTGCAGAAAGTGCACTTCTCAAGGTTACCAAACAAACGTGCATCACGTAGAGCATTGAAAACAGCACATAAGTGATCAAGGTGTTCATCCATGGATTTGCTATAAATCAGTATATCATCAAAGTAGACGACAACAAATTTCCCAATGAAAGCACGCAAAACCTCGTTCATTAATCTCATGAAAGTACTAGGTGCATTAGTTAACCCAAAAGGCATGACTAACCACTCATATAGACCGAACTTGGTTTTGAAAGCAGTTTTCCATTCATCTCCCAATTTCATACGAATCTGGTGGTACCCACTACGCAAATCAACCTTTGAAAACACAACAGCACCACTCAATTCATCAAGCATATCATCTAGTCGTGGAATAGGGTGTCGATATCGAATGGTGATATTATTAATAGCCCTACAATCAACACACATGCGCCATGTTCCATCTTTCTTAGGCACTAAAATCACTGGAACAACACAAGGACTAAGAGACTCACGCACATAACCTTTGTCTAGTAGTTCTTGCACTTGTCGCTGAATTTCCTTCGTTTCCTCCGGATTGGTCCTGTATGGCGCACGGTTTGGCAAAGATGCTCCAGGGATAAGATCAATTTGGTGCTCAATCCCTCGTATTGGTGGCAGCCCCGCTGGTATCTCAATGGGGAACACATTAGAATACTCCTGCAAAATGTTAGCAACAGCAGGGGGCAAAGAACATTGCATATCCTCAAATGAAATGAAAGCATCCTTGCATACCAAAGCATAAGCAACAGAGGTGGATGCATTGAACTCATTAATATTAGATTTTGTAGCAAGCATACAACGTCCTTTCAATTTTATCTCATCTTTGTCATCAACAACATATTTGTCACTCTCGCTCTTTGCTTTTGCAGCCTTAGTGATGAGGACATCACCTGCCTGGATACAACCACATTAGCAACTTTTGATTCATAGGTGAAACAATCCTTTACCATGATTGTATTTGATACATTTGATGAATTGATGCTGCACCATGATGTGTGTTCGTTGTCATTTTCAGAAATACTTACATGGATCAAGGGAAGGTTTGATTGCATATGGAAAGCATGGAAGGTTAATGAAGTTGATTGGGGACCAAATCCATGTATTCCTAACGTCCTCCACCTGGACACCACGTCACTTTTGGTCCAAGGGAAGAAAGAGATCAAATCCAACACGTTTTGGGGCTGGATTCGGACTCCAGGACAGCTCCAACTTGTGATGTTCACCACGGTCGCATACGGACTCGGATTGGGACGTTCTAGCACTTTTTGGAAAGCTTATCAAGTCTATTTTCCAACGGATCTGGACTCATGGCTATATCTTATCCGATGCTTCCGTAGTCGTCGTTTTCACGCCAGGACCTTTTCTGCCTTTGGTGCTGCGTCACCCTATTTTGGGCCGATGGTCCATGTATCAAGTTGGGTCCATTAGGGACGCGTCCTAGGGTTGGAGAACGACCCCAACACCCCCCTGGTCATTCCCCTAGGTATTAATAAGGATTAGAGCCGCCACAAACAGATTGGGTTTTGTTTTGTTGAAAGTTTAGCCATTGCTACTTCCTTGTAGACGCGTGTGTCGACTAGACCATCCGTTCTACTCGATTCAGAACCCCAACTTTGATATTTCAGATTGGTTTTCATCTCCATATTTGCAATTGAGTTGCTTGTTCTACTTGTTCTTGCTTGTTCCTCGATTGCTTGCAGGAATTACCCTAGTGGTTTGGTTGATCGTGCTCCACAAGATCGCGACGGCTGTTGGAGGTGGTGTATCGGTTGCTAAGGCGTAGCTTGGAAGGCTGTAGTCGGGCCGTGAACGTCATCTCCATCCCCAAATCGAGTTATCCACCTTTTCTCATCGAAAGATCGGGATTCACCCTAGCGGGTTCATATCAGTTGGTAATCAGAGCAAGGTTGATCGGTGAGAGACTTCCAGTTCTTTGCTGTTTTTAATCTCCTTTAATCCAGAAAAAGCCAAAACAAAATTAGTAGATTAGTTCTTCATAATCCCAAAAACCCTTTGAGCTTAATACTATTACTGCTTAGTTAGGGCTTATTGAATTAACGGTTGCATCGTCGTGTCAAGTTGCTGGTCTTAGCGTCTAGTCGTTTAGAGTTTCGAGTTCTAGTCACGTTTCTGTCACCATCGCAGATTTGAGTTTATTTGTTTCTCTCTACGAATCCGAGTGGATTTCCAAATTCCTTTGTTTTGTTTACCACCATTATCCTAGCCACGTCCTTGGAGGTTTCATCCACGTCCATATTTCCATCTACAAAAAGGAAATCCAACAAGATCAAGGTAGAATTCGATTCGGAGTCCTGTTTTATCCTGAAAAGAAAAGCACCATATTTCCTTTGTCAGGAGTCCGAATAAGGAGTTTAAATATAATCTGGAAACCTTAACTTGTGCTCTTTCCAACAGATCTGACATTGCTCCTAAATTCATTTTGAGCGCTTCGTAATCGCCCTGGAGATTTGCGCATCTCCTGGTTTTGCAAAACAGCCACTGGTTTGACTTTGCTACTGAATCACCCTTCCCAAGGATACATTTAATTGCTGTAAGTAGCTTGTTATCTCTTGTTGCAAAATTTCAGCTTTGTGCTACTTGAAAGAAGAAAGAAAAGAGAGAAAGAAAAGAAAGAAAAGAAAGAAAGAAAGAAAAGAAAGAAAGAAAAGAAAGACAGGAAGAAAGAAAGAAAGAAAGAACAGAAAGAGAAAGAAGAAGAGAAGGATTTTTCTTTTGTTGTTATTCCTCTCCTTGGGATCCTTCTTTGTTGCAGCTCAGTGACTTCGTTTGTGTCTAGGCTCGCGTCTCTAGCATGTACTAGCCTAGGACCAGCACAATAACGTCATTGAGCGTTTGTTCAATTTGCTTGCAACTAACGTGGTTCTAGTACTTCCTTGCTTTAGCCCACCTATAGCTCCACATATTTCGACTACAGCTTGAGAGGTTTTTGTTGCTGCGGCACCGATACACTTCGCTCCACGGTTATAGACTTGTTGGTTGCCGTCACCTCCTGTTTGGCTTGGTAAGAACTTGTAAGGGCTTGTTTTAACAAGTTGAGTTTGAGAGAATTAGAACCAACACATCCTAGTAGTTGATAGGAGGATACATATTATTTTTGTGTTTCTTGTTTTCTACTAATCATGGCAGGTGATATGGAGATTTTTGAGCTATTGAAACTAGACCCTCATATTCAGGATGTCATTCAACACTTGCCGTTATATGATGGTAAGTTTGATCCTCAAGCTTACATTGATTGGGAGTTAAAAGTAGACAATGAATTTGATGAGCATGACCTGTCCGAGAAACAAAAGATTTGTATTGCCTCTAATGTTTTGATTGAATATGCTTTACTAGAATGGAAACACATTTGTAGGCATAACAAAGTTCTAGAATCTTGGGAAGACTTCAAATTTCTTTTTAGAGATGCATTCGTTCCTTCATATTATGCTGATTATTTGCTTGCAAAATTAGACAACTTGAAGCAAGATAGTAGGACTGTAAAAGAATACTACCATGATTTTAAGATTTGCATCATGTTTGGTGGATTAGATGAATGCATAGAAGATGTTATGAGTAGGTTCATGAGAGGGCTCAATTCTGAAATTCGAACCTTGTTAATTAGTAAATCATACAAACATATTGGTCAATTGTTTTGTCTTGCTCTCAATGCTGAAAAGGAGAGTCTATTATCTGTGAATACTTGCAAGAATGATGTGACCCATAATGTCCAAAATTTGTCCACTCTGCATGCTAATGAAGAGCAACAAATAGTGGAACCCACTGCTGATTTTCCTTTGTCACAAAATGAATTACTTGTTGTTCCTTGTGATAAAGAGGAGTTGTGTGCTGATGATTCTTTTACTCCTATGCCACAAGTAGCGAATAAGTGTGATACTTTTGGTTTGGAACCATACAAATGTGCTGAAGATAAGCTTTTTCATCCTATTACATGTGCACAAGATGAACTGAACTTGCTGTCCTCTTTAAATACTTTGGGTTATATTGAATTTGATATTCTGTGTAATCTAAATTGTCTAAAAGAGAAACTTAAATTTGATTCTGGTTTGCCAAGTTTTAATCATTGCTCGCTTCATGCAATTGGCAAATATGACAGCAAAGGAGAATATTTGGTGCATAAAGTTTATATTTGCTCTAATCTAAAATATCCTTTTGGGCCACAATACCAAGATCAAATTGAGGGCTGCACTAACACTAATAATGTCTTGCAAAGTTTTCCTAGTTTTTCCAATATGCAACAGGGTAAGGCCAAAGAAGGGGAGCATTGCTGGTTGTGGCCATGCAGCATAGTCGTCGCTCCATGCTCCAACATCAAAGCAAGCACCTTTGAATGCCATTGGGGCAAGTCGAGGACGACTTGCAGCCAAGAAGGGGAGAATGATGAGGACATCACCTGCCTGGATACAACCACATTAGCAACTTTTGATTCACAGGTGAAACAATCCTTTACCATGATTGTATTTGATACATTTGATGAATTGATGCTGCACCATGATGTGTGTTCGTTGTCATTTTCAGAAATACTTACATGGATCAAGGGAAGGTTTGATTGCATATGGAAAGCATGGAAGGTTAATGAAGTTGATTGGGGACCAAATCCATGTATTCCTAACGTCCTCCACCTGGACACCACGTCACTTTTGGTCCAAGGGAAGAAAGAGATCAAATCCAACACGTTTTGGGGCTGGATTCGGACTCCAGGACAGCTCCAACTTGTGATGTTCACCACGGTCGCATACGGACTCGGATTGGGACGTTCTAGCACTTTTTGGAAAGCTTATCAAGTCTATTTTCCAACGGATCTGGACTCATGGCTATATCTTATCCGATGCTTCCGTAGTCGTCGTTTTCACGCCAGGACCTTTTCTGCCTTTGGTGCTGCGTCACCCTATTTTGGGCCGATGGTCCATGTATCAAGTTGGGTCCATTAGGGACGCGTCCTAGGGTTGGAGAACGACCCCAACACCCCCCTGGTCGTTCCCCTAGGTATTAATAAGGATTAGAGCCGCCACAAACAGATTGGGTTTTGTTTTGTTGAAAGTTTAGCCATTGCTACTTCCTTGTAGACGCGTGTGTCGACTAGACCATCCGTTCTACTCGATTCAGAACCCCAACTTTGATATTTCAGATTGGTTTTCATCTCCATATTTGCAATTGAGTTGCTTGTTCTACTTGTTCTTGCTTGTTCCTCGATTGCTTGCAGGAATTACCCTAGTGGTTTGGTTGATCGTGCTCCACAAGAT
>NW_027098239.1:0-60000 GCF_019320115.1 Miscanthus floridulus
CGCGACGGCTGTTGGAGGTGGTGTATCGGTTGCTAAGGCGTAGCTTGGAAGGCTGTAGTCGGGCCGTGAACGTCATCTCCATCCCCAAATCGAGTTATCCACCTTTTCTCATCGAAAGATCGGGATTCACCCTAGCGGGTTCATATCACTTAGTAACCGGATGGTGCTACTAGATGACGATGCTTAAGTGTATCGGTTGCTAAGGCGTAGCTTGGAAGGCTTACAAATTATTTTGGACGCACCGGATGGTGCCACTAGATGACGATGCTTAAGTGGAAGCCCATTTCGGTCTGTTTGGAGATAGTGCTAATCTTGACGCAAGATATGTGCATGGTTTGCGTCGAACATACCATAGGCTAGGAAATCATTTTGGATGCACCCGATGGAACTCCTAGGTGACGTGGGTCATGTGGAACCTCACTTCTTTCCTTATGAAGACAGTGTTAGTGTCGGTGCAAGATAGGTGCATGGTTTGCGCTAGATGTACGATAGGCTTACAAGTCATTTTGGACACACCCGACGGTGCCACTAGATGACGATGCTTAAGTGGAAGCTTGTTTTGGTCCGTTTGGAGATAGTGCTAAACTTGACGCAAGATAGGTGCATGGTTTGCATCGAACATACCATAGGCTACAAAATCATTTTGGACGCACCCGATGGAACACCTAGGTGACGTGGGTCATGTGTCACTTCTTTCCTTATGAAGACAATGTTAGTGTCGGTGCAAGATAGGTTCATGGTTTGCGATATATGTAGCATAGGCTTACAAATCGTTTTGGATGCAACTTTGGTACCACTAGATGACAAGGCTCAAGTGGAAGCTTGTTTCGCTCCGTTTGGAGATAGTGCTAATCTTGACGCAAGATAGGTGCATGGTTTGCGTCGAACATACCATAGGCTAGAAAATCGTTTTGTATGCACCCGATGGAACTCCTAGGTGACGTGGGTCATGTGGAATCTCACTTCTTTCTGTTTGGAGATAGTGTTAGTGTCGGTGCAAGATAGGTGAATGGTTTGCGCTAGATGTACCATAGGCTCAGAAATCATTTTGGACGCACTCGATGGTACCACTAGGTGACGAGGCTCAAGTGGAAGCTCGTTTCGGCCTTTCGGACATAGTGCTCATCTTGAAGCAAGATAGGTGCACGGTTTGCGTCGAACGTACCACAGGATCAGAAATCATTTTGGACGCACCCGATGGAACTCCTAGGTGACGTGGGTCATGTGGAATCTCACTTCTTTCTGTTTGGAGACAGAGTTAGTGTCGGTGCAAGATAGGTGCATGGTTTGCGCTAGATGTACGATAGGCTTACAAATCATTTTGGACGCACCCGACGGTGCCACTAGATGACGATGCTTAAGTGGAAGCTCGTTTCGGTCTGTTTGGAGATAGTGCCAATCTTGACGCAAGATATGTGCATGGTTTGCGTCGAACATACAGCAAATCGTTTTGGACGTACCCGATGGAACTCCTAGGTGACGTGGGTCATGTGGAATCTCACTTCTTTCCGTTTGGAGATAGTGTTAGTATCGGTGCAAGATAGGTGAATGGTTTGCGCTAGATGTACCATAGGCTTACAAATCGATTCAGACGCACTCGATGGTACCACTAGGTGACAAGGCTCTAGTGGAAGCTTGTTTCGGCCTTTTGGACATAGAGCTAATGTTGACACAAGATAGGTGTAAGGTTTGCATCGAACGTACCATAGGATCAAAAATCATTTTGGACTCACCCGATGGAACTCCTAGGTGACGTGGGTCAAGTGGAATCTCACTTCTTTCTGTTTGGAGATAGTGTTAGTGTCGGTGCAAGATAGGTGCATGGTTTGCGCTATATGTACCATAGGCTTACAAATCATTTTGGACGCACCTTTGGTACCACTAGATGACGAGGCTCAAGTGGAAGCTTGTTTTGCTCCGTTGGGGGATAGTGCTAATCTTGATGCAGGATAGGTGCACGGTTTGCGTCGAACGTACCATAGGCTTGGACATCATTTTGGACGCACCCGATGGAACTCCTAGGTGACGTGGGTCATGTGGAATCTCACTTCTTTCCGTTTGGAGACAGTGTAAGTGTCGGTGCAAGATAGGTGCATGGTTTGCGCTAGATGTACGATAGGCTTACAAATCATTTTGGACGCACCCGATGGTGCCACTAGATGACGATGCTTAAGTGGAAGCTCGTTTCGGTCCATTTGGAGATAGTGCTAATCTTGACGCAAGATAGGTGCATGGTTTGCCTCGAACAAACCATAGGCTAGGAAATCATTTTGGATGCACCCAATGGAACTCCTAGGTGACGTGGGTCATGTGGAATCTCACTTCTTTTCGTTTGGAGATAGTGTTAGTGTCGGTGCAAGATAGGTGCATGGTTTCCGCTAGATGTACCATAGGCTTACAAATCGTTTTGGACGCACCCGATGGTGCCACTAGATGACGATGCTTAAGTGGAAGCTTGTTTCTGTCCTTTTAGAGATAGTGTTAATCTTGACGCAAGATAGGTGCATGGTTTGCGTCGAACATACCATAGGCTTGGAAATCATTTTGGACGCACCCGATGGAACTCCTAGGTGACGTGGGTCATGTGGAATCTCACTTCTTTCCGTTTGGAGACAGTGTTAGTGTCGGTGCAAGATAGGTGCATGCTTTTGCACTAGATGTACCATAGGCTTACAAATTATTTTGGACGCACCGGATGGTGCCACTAGATGACGATGCTTAAGTGGAAGCCCATTTCGGTCTGTTTGGAGATAGTGCTAATCTTGACGCAAGATATGTGCATGGTTTGCGTCGAACATACCATAGGCTAGGAAATCGTTTTGGATGCACCCGATGGAACTCCTAGGTGACGTGGGTCATGTGGAATCTCACTTCTTTCCAGTTTGGAGATAGTGTTAGTGTCGGTGCAAGATAGGTGAATGGTTTGCGCTAGATGTACCATAGGCTCAGAAATCATTTTGGACGCACTCGATGGTACCACTAGGTGACGAGGCTCAAGTGGAAGCTCGTTTCGGCCTTTCGGACATAGTGCTCATCTTGAAGCAAGATAGGTGCACGGTTTGCGTCGAACGTACCACAGGATCAGAAATCATTTTGGACGCATCCGACAGGAACTCCTAGGTGACATGGGTCATGTGGAATCTCACTTCTTTCTGTTTGGAGACAGAGTTAGTGTCGGTGCAAGATAGGTGCATGGTTTGCGCTAGATGTACGATAGGCTTACAAATCATTTTGGACGCACCCGACGGTGCCACTAGATGACGATGCTTAAGTGGAAGCTCGTTTCGGTCTGTTTGGAGATACGTGCTAATCTTGACTGCAAGATATGTGCATGGTTTGCGTCGAACATACAGCAAATCATTTTGGACAGCACCCGATGGAACTCCTAGGTGACGTGGGTCATGTGGAATCTCACTTCTTTCCGTTTGGAGACAGTGTTAGTGTCGGTGCAAGATAGGTGAATGGTTTGCGCTAGATGTACCATAGGCTTACAAATCGATTCGGACGCACTCGATGGTACCACTAGGTGACGAGGCTCAAGTGGAAGCTTGTTTCGGCCTTTTGGACATAGAGCTAATGTTGACACAAGATAGGTGTAAGGTTTGCATCGAACATACCATAGGATCAAAAATCATTTTGGACTCACCCGATGGAACTCCTAGGTGACGTGGGTCATGTGGAATCTCACTTCTTTCCAGTTTGGAGATAGTGTTAGTGTCGGTGCAAGATAGGTGCATGGTTTGCGCTATATGTACCATAGGCTTACAAATCATTTTGGACGCACCTTTGGTACCACTAGATGATGAGGCTCAAGGGGAAGCTTGTTTTGCTCCGTTGGGGGATAGTGCTAATCTTGATGCAGGATAGGTGCACGGTTTGCGTCGAACGTACCATAGGCTTGGACATCATTTTGGACGCACCCGATGGAACTCCTAGGTGACGTGGGTCATGTGGAATCTCACTTCTTTCCTGTTTGGAGACAGTGTAAGTGTCGGTGCAAGATAGGTGCATGGTTTGCGCTAGATGTACGATAGGCTTACAAATCATTTTGGACGCACCCGATGGTGCCACTAGATGACGATGCTTAAGTGGAAGCTCGTTTCGGTCCATTTGGAGATAGTGCTAATCTTGACGCAAGATAGGTGCATGGTTTGCCTCGAACAAACCATAGGCTAGGAAATCATATTGGATGCACCCAATGGAACTCCTAGGTGACGTGGGTCATGTGGAATCTCACTTCTTTCCGTTTGGAGATAGTGTTAGTGTCGGTGCAAGATAGGTGCATGGTTTGCGCTAGATGTACCATAGGCTTACAAATCATTTTGGACGCACCCGATGGTGCCACTACATGACGATGCTTAAGTGGAAGCTTGTTTCTGTCCTTTTGGAGATAGTGTTAATCTTGACGCAAGATAGGTGCATGGTTTGCGTCGAACATACCATAGGCTTGGAAATCATTTTGGACGCACCCGATGGAACTCCTAGGTGACGTGGGTCATGTGGAATCTCACTTCTTTCCGTTTGGAGATAGTGTTAGTGTCGGTGCAAGATAGGTGCATGCTTTGCACTAGATGTACCATAGGCTTACAAATTATTTTGGACGCACCGGATGGTGCCACTAGATGACGATGCTTAAGTGGAAGCCCATTTCGGTCTGTTTGGAGATAGTGCTAATCTTGACGCAAGATATGTGCATGGTTTGCAGTCGAACATACCATAGGCTAGGAAATCGTTTTGGATGCACCCGATGGAACTCCTAGGTGACGTGGGTCATGTGGAACCTCACTTCTTTCCTTATGAAGACAGTGTTAGTGTCGGTGCAAGATAGGTGCATGGTTTGCGCTAGATGTACGATAGGCTTACAAGTCATTTTGGACACACCCGACGGTGCCACTAGATGACGATGCTTAAGTGGAAGCTTGTTTTGGTCCGTTTGGAGATTGTGCTAAACTTGACGCAAGATAGGTGCATGGTTTGCGTCGAACATACCATAGGCTACAAAATCGTTTTGGACGCACCCGATGGAACACCTAGGTGACGTGGGTCATGTGTCACTTCTTTCCTTATGAAGACAATGTTAGTGTCGGTGCAAGATAGGTTCATGGTTTGCGATATATGTAGCATAGGCTTACAAATCATTTTGGATGCAACTTTGGTACCACTAGATGACAAGGCTCAAGTGGAAGCTTGTTTCACTCCGTTTGGAGATAGTGCTAATCTTGACGCAAGATATGTGCATGGTTTGCGTCGAACATACAGCAAATCATTTTGGACATACCCGATGGAACTCCTAGGTGACGTGGGTCATGTGGAATCTCACTTCTTTCCGTTTGGAGACAGTGTTAGTGTCGGTGCAAGATAGGTGAATGGTTTGCGCTAGATGTACCATAGGCTTACAAATCGATTCAGACGCACTCGATGGTACCACTAGGTGACGAGGCTCAAGTGGAAGCTTGTTTTGGCCTTTTGGACATAGAGCTAATGTTGACACAAGATAGGTGTAAGGTTTGCATCGAACGTACCATAGGATCAAAAATCATTTGGACTCACCCGATGGAACTCCTAGGTGACGTGGGTCATGTGGAATCTCACTTCTTTCCGTTTGGAGATAGTGTTAGTGTCGGTGCAAGATAGGTGCATGGTTTGCGCTATATGTACCATAGGCTTACAAATCATTTTGGACGCACCTTTGGTACCACTAGATGATGAGGCTCAAGGGGAAGCTTGTTTTGCTCCGTTGGGGGATAGTGCTAATCTTGATGCAGGATAGGTGCACGGTTTGCGTCGAACGTACCATAGGCTTGGACATCATTTTGGACGCACCCGATGGAACTCCTTGGTGACGTGGGTCATGTGGAATCTCACTTCTTTCCGTTTGGAGACAGTGTAAGTGTCGGTGCAAGATAGGTGCATGGTTTGCGCTAGATGTACGATAGGCTTACAAATCATTTTGGACGCACCCGATGGTGCCACTAGATGACGATGCTTAAGTGGAAGCTCGTTTCGGTCCATTTGGAGATAGTGCTAATCTTGACGCAAGATAGGTGCATGGTTTGCCTCGAACAAACCATAGGCTAGGAAATCATTTTGGATGCACCCAATGGAACTCCTAGGTGACGTGGGTCATGTGGAATCTCACTTCTTTCCGTTTGGAGATAGTGTTAGTGTCGGTGCAAGATAGGTGCATGGTTTGCGCTAGATGTACCATAGGCTTACAAATCATTTTGGACTCACCCGATGGTGCCACTACATGACGAAGCTTAAGTGGAAGCTTGTTTCTGTCCTTTTGGAGATAGTGTTAATCTTGACGCAAGATAGGTGCATGGTTTGCGTCGAACATACCATAGGCTTGGAAATCATTTTGGACGCACCCGATGGAACTCCTAGGTGACGTGGGTCATGTGGAATCTCACTTCTTTCCGTTTGGAGATAGTGTTAGTGTCGGTGCAAGATAGGTGCATGCTTTGCACTAGATGTACCATAGGCTTACAAATTATTTTGGACGCACCGGATGGTGCCACTAGATGACGATGCTTAAGTGGAAGCCCATTTCGGTCTGTTTGGAGATAGTGCTAATCTTGACGCAAGATATGTGCATGGTTTGCGTCGAACATACCATAGGCTAGGAAATCGTTTTGGATGCACCCGATGGAACTCCTAGGTGACGTGGGTCATGTGGAACCTCACTTCTTTCCTTATGAAGACAGTGTTAGTGTCGGTGCAAGATAGGTGCATGGTTTGCGCTAGATGTACGATAGGCTTACAAGTCATTTTGGACACACCCGACGGTGCCACTAGATGACGATGCTTAAGTGGAAGCTTGTTTTGGTCCGTTTGGAGATAGTGCTAAACTTGACGCAAGATAGGTGCATGGTTTGCGTCGAACATACCATAGGCTACAAAATCGTTTTGGACGCACCCGATGGAACACCTAGGTGACGTGGGTCATGTGTCACTTCTTTCCTTATGAAGACAATGTTAGTGTCGGTGCAAGATAGGTTCATGGTTTGCGATATATGTAGCATAGGCTTACAAATCGTTTTGGATGCAACTTTGGTACCACTAGATGACAAGGCTCAAGTGGAAGCTTGTTTCGCTCCGTTTGGAGATAGTGCTAATCTTGACGCAAGATAGGTGCATGGTTTGCGTCGAACATACCATAGGCCAGAAAATCGTTTTGTATGCACCCGATGGAACTCCTAGGTGACGTGGGTCATGTGGAATCTCACTTCTTTCCATTTGGAGATAGTGTTAGTGTCGGTGCAAGATAGGTGAATGGTTTGCGCTAGATGTACCATAGGCTCAGAAATCATTTTGGACGCACTCGATGGTACCACTAGGTGACGAGGCTCAAGTGGAAGCTCGTTTCGGCCTTTCGGACATAGTGCTCATCTTGAAGCAAGATAGGTGCACGGTTTGCGTCGAACGTACCACAGGATCAGAAATCATTTTGGACGCACCCGATGGAACTCCTAGGTGACGTGGGTCATGTGGAATCTCACTTCTTTCTGTTTGGAGACAGAGTTAGTGTCGGTGCAAGATAGGTGCATGGTTTGCGCTAGATGTACGATAGGCTTACAAATCATTTTGGACGCACCCGACGGTGCCACTAGATGATGATGCTTAAGTGGAAGCTCGTTTCGGTCTGTTTGGAGATAGTGCTAATCTTGATGCAAGATATGTGCACGGTTTGCGTCGAACATACAGCAAATCGTTTTGGACATACCCGATGGAACTCCTAGGTGATGTGGGTCATGTGGAATCTCACTTCTTTCCATTTGGAGACAGTGTTAGTGTCGGTGCAAGATAGGTGAATGGTTTGCGCTAGATGTACCATAGGCTTACAAATCGATTCGGACGCACTCGATGGTACCACTAGGTGACGAGGCTCAAGTGGAAGCTTGTTTCGGCCTTTTGGACATAGAGCTAATGTTGACACAAGATAGGTGTAAGGTTTGCATCGAACGTACCATAGGATCAAAAATCATTTTGGACTCACCCGATGGAACTCCTAGGTGACGTGGGTCATGTGGAATCTCACTTCTTTCCGTTTGGAGATAGTGTTAGTGTCGGTGCAAGATAGGTGCATGGATTGCGCTATATGTACCATAGGCTTACAAATCATTTTGGACGCACCTTTGGTACCACTAGATGACGAGGCTCAAGTGGAAGCTTGTTTTGCTCCGTTGGGGGATAGTGCTAATCTTGATGCAGGATAGATGCACGGTTTGCGTCGAACGTACCATAGGCTTGGACATCGTTTTGGACGCACCCGATGGAACTCCTAGGTGACGTGGGTCATGTGGAATCTCACTTCTTTCCGTTTGGAGACAGTGTAAGTGTCGGTGCAAGATAGGTGCATGGTTTGCGCTAGATGTACGATAGGCTTACAAATCATTTTGGACGCACTCGATGGTGCCACTAGATGACGATGCTTAAGTGGAAGCTCGTTTCGGTCCATTTGGAGATAGTGCTAATCTTGACGCAAGATAGGTGCATGGTTTGCCTCGAACAAACCATAGGCTAGGAAATCATTTTGGATGCACCCAATGGAACTCCTAGGTGACGTGGGTCATGTGGAATCTCACTTCTTTCCGTTTGGAGATAGTGTTAGTGTCGGTGCAAGATAGGTGCATGGTTTGCGCTAGATGTACCATAGGCTTACAAATCGTTTTGGACGCACCCGATGGTGCCACTAGATGACGATGCTTAAGTGGAAGCTTGTTTCTGTCCTTTTAGAGATAGTGTTAATCTTGACGCAAGATAGGTGCATGGTTTGCGTCGAACATACCATAGGCTTGGAAATCATTTTGGACGCACCCGATGGAACTCCTAGGTGACGTGGGTCATGTGGAATCTCACTTCTTTCCATTTGGAGATAGTGTTAGTGTCGGTGCAAGATAGGTGCATGCTTTGCACTAGATGTACCATAGGCTTACAAATTATTTTGGACGCACCGGATGGTGCCACTAGATGACGATGCTTAAGTGGAAGCCCATTTCGGTCTGTTTGGAGATAGTGCTAATCTTGACGCAAGATATGTGCATGGTTTGCGTCGAACATACCATAGGCTAGGAAATCGTTTTGGATGCACCCGATGGAACTCCTAGGTGACGTGGGTCATGTGGAACCTCACTTCTTTCCTTATGAAGACAGTGTTAGTGTCGGTGCAAGATAGGTGCATGGTTTGCGCTAAGATGTACGATAGGCTTACAAGTCATTTTGGACACACTCGACGGTGCCACTAGATGACGATGCTTAAGTGGAAGCTTGTTTCGGTCCGTTTGGAGATAGTGCTAAACTTGACGCAAGATAGGTGCATGGTTTGCATCGAACATACCATAGGCTACAAAATCATTTTGGACGCACCCGATGGAACACCTAGGTGACGTGGGTCATGTGTCACTTCTTTCCTTATGAAGACAATGTTAGTGTCGGTGCAAGATAGGTTCATGGTTTGCGATATATGTAGCATAGGCTTACAAATCGTTTTGGATGCAACTTTGGTACCACTAGATGACAAGGCTCAAGTGGAAGCTTGTTTCGCTCCGTTTGGAGATAGTGCTAATCTTGACGCAAGATAGGTGCATGGTTTGCGTCGAACATACCATAGGCTAGAAAATCGTTTTGTATGCACCCGATGGAACTCCTAGGTGACGTGGGTCATGTGGAATCTCACTTCTTTCTGTTTGGAGATAGTGTTAGTGTCGGTGCAAGATAGGTGAATGGTTTGCGCTAGATGTACCATAGGCTCAGAAATCATTTTGGACGCACTCGATGGTACCACTAGGTGACGAGGCTCAAGTGGAAGCTCGTTTCGGCCTTTCGGACATAGTGCTCATCTTGAAGCAAGATAGGTGCACGGTTTGCGTCGAACGTACCACAGGATCAGAAATCATTTTGGACGCACCCGATGGAACTCCTAGGTGACGTGGGTCATGTGGAATCTCACTTCTTTCTGTTTGGAGACAGAGTTAGTGTCGGTGCAAGATAGGTGCATGGTTTGCGCTAGATGTACGATAGGCTTACAAATCATTTTGGACGCACCCGACGGTGCCACTAGATGATGATGCTTAAGTGGAAGCTCGTTTCGGTCTGTTTGGATATAGTGCTAATCTTGATGTAAGATATGTGCATGGTTTGCGTCGAACATACAGCAAATCGTTTTGGACGTACCCGATGGAACTCCTAGGTGACGTGGGTCATGTGGAATCTCACTTCTTTCCGTTTGGAGACAGTGTAAGTGTCGGTGCAAGATAGGTGCATGGTTTGCGCTAGATGTACGATAGGCTTACAAATCATTTTGGACGCACCCGATGGTGCCACTAGATGACGATGCTTAAGTGGAAGCTCGTTTCGGTCCATTTGGAGATAGTGCTAATCTTGACGCAAGATAGGTGCATGGTTTGCCTCGAACAAACCATAGGCTAGGAAATCATTTTGGATGCACCCAATGGAACTCCTAGGTGACGTGGGTCATTGTGGAATCACACTTCTTTCGTTTGGAAATAGTGTTAGTGTCGGTGCAAGATAGGTGCATGGTTTCCGCTAGATGTACCATAGGCTTACAAATCGTTTTGGACGCACCCGATGGTGCCACTAGATGACGATGCTTAAGTGGAAGCTTGTTTCTGTCCTTTTAGGAGATAGTGTTAATCTTGACGCAAGATAGGTGCATGGTTTGCGTCGAACATACCATAGGCTTGGAAATCATTTTGGACGCACCCGATGGAACTCCTAGGTGACGTGGGTCATGTGCTTCTTTCCATTTGGAGACAGTGTTAGTGTCGGTGCAAGATAGGTGCATGCTTTGCACTAGATGTACCATAGGCTTACAAATTATTTTGGACGCACCGGATGGTGCCACTAGATGACGATGCTTAAGTGGAAGCCCATTTCGGTCTGTTTGGAGATAGTGCTAATCTTGACGCAAGATATGTGCATGGTTTGCGTCGAACATACCATAGGCTAGGAAATCGTTTTGGATGCACCCGATGGAACTCCTAGGTGACGTGGGTCATGTGGAATCTCACTTCTTTCCGTTTGGAGATAGTGTTAGTGTCGGTGCAAGATAGGTGAATGGTTTGCGCTAGATGTACCATAGGCTCAGAAATCATTTTGGACGCACTCGATGGTACCACTAGGATGACAAGGCTCAAGTGGAAGCTCGTTTCGGCCTTTCGGACATAGTGCTCATCTTGAAGCAAGATAGGTGCACGGTTTGCGTCGAACGTACCACAGGATCAGAAATCATTTTGGACGCACCCGACAGGAACTCCTAGGTGACGTGGGTCATGTGGAATCTCACTTCTTTCTGTTTGGAGACAGAGTTAGTGTCGGTGCAAGATAGGTGCATGGTTTGCGCTAGATGTACGATAGGCTTACAAATCATTTTGGACGCACCCGACGGTGCCACTAGATGACGATGCTTAAGTGGAAGCTCGTTTCGGTCTGTTTGGAGATAGTGCTAATCTTGACGCAAGATATGTGCATGGTTTGCGTCGAACATACAGCAAATCATTTTGGGACATACCCGATGGAACTCCTAGGTGACGTGGGTCATGTGGAATCTCACTTCTTTCTGTTTGGAGACAGTGTTAGTGTCGGTGCAAGATAGGTGAATGGTTTGCGCTAGATGTACCATAGGCTTACAAATCGATTTCGGACGCACTCGATGGTACCACTAGGTGACGAGGCTCAAGTGGAAGCTTGTTTTGGCCTTTTGGACATAGAGCTAATGTTGACACAAGATAGGTGTAAGGTTTGCATCGAACGTACCATAGGATCAAAAATCATTTTGGACTCACCCGATGGAACTCCTAGGTGACGTGGGTCATGTGGAATCTCACTTCTTTCCATTTGGAGATAGTGTTAGTGTCGGTGCAAGATAGGTGCATGGTTTGCGCTATATGTACCATAGGCTTACAAATCATTTTGGACGCACCTTTGGTACCACTAGATGATGAGGCTCAAGGGGAAGCTTGTTTTGCTCCGTTGGGGGATAGTGCTAATCTTGATGCAGGATAGGTGCACGGTTTGCGTCGAACATACCATAGGCTAGGAAATCGTTTTGGATGCACCCGATGGAACTCCTAGGTGACGTGGGTCATGTGGAATCTCACTTCTTTCCGTTTGGGAGATAGTGTTAGTGTCGGTGCAAGATAGGTGAATGGTTTGCGCTAGATGTACCATAGGCTCAGAAATCATTTTGGACGCACTCGATGGTACCACTAGGTGACGAGGCTCAAGTGGAAGCTCATTTCGGCCTTTCGGACATAGTGCTCATCTTGAAGCAAGATAGGCGCACGGTTTGCGTCGAACGTACCACAGGATCAGAAATCATTTTGGACGCATCCGATGGAACTCCTAGGTGACGTGGGTCATGTGGAATCTCACTTCTTTCTGTTTGGAGACAGAGTTAGTGTCGGTGCAAGATAGTTGCATGGTTTGCGCTAGATGTACGATAGGCTTACAAATCATTTTGGACGCACCCGACGGTGCCACTAGATGACGATGCTTAAGTGGAAGCTTGTTTCGGTCAGTTTGGAGATAGTGCTAATCTTGACGCAAGATATGTGCATGGTTTGTGTCGAACATACAGCAAATCATTTTGGACGCACCCGATGGAACTCCTAGGTGACGTGGGTCATGTGGAATCTCACTTCTTTCTGTTTGGAGACAGTGTTAGTGTCGGTGCAAGATAGGTGAATGGTTTGCGCTAGATGTACCATAGGCTTACAAATCGATTTTGGACGCACTCGATGGTGCCACTAGATGACGATGCTTAAGTGGAAGCTCGTTTCGGTCCATTTGGAGATAGTGCTAATCTTGACGCAAGATAGGTGCATGGTTTGCCTCGAACAAACCATAGGCTAGGAAATCATTTTGGATGCACCCAATGGAACTCCTAGGTGACGTGGGTCATGTGGAATCTCACTTCTTTCCGTTTGGAGATAGTGTTAGTGTCGGTGCAAGATAGGTGCATGGTTTGCGCTAGATGTACCATAGGCTTACAAATCGTTTTGGACGCACCCGATGGTGCCACTAGATGACGATGCTTAAGTGGAAGCTTGTTTCTGTCCTTTTGGAGATAGTGTTAATCTTGACGCAAGATAGGTGCATGGTTTGCGTCGAACATACCATAGGCTTGGAAATCATTTTGGACGCACCCGATGGAACTCCTAGGTGACGTGGGTCATGTGGATTCTCACTTCTTTCCGTTTGGAGACAGTGTTAGTGTCGGTGCAAGATAGGTGCATGCTTTGCACTAGATGTACCATAGGCTTACAAATTATTTTGGACGCACCGGATGGTGCCACTAGATGACGATGCTTAAGTGGAAGCCCATTTCGGTCTGTTTGGAGATAGTGCTAATCTTGACACAAGATATGTGCATGGTTTGCGTCGAACATACCATAGGCTAGGAAATCGTTTCGGATGCACCCGATGGAACTCCTAGGTGACGTGGGTCATGTGGAACCTCACTTCTTTCCTTATGAAGACAGTGTTAGTGTCGGTGCAAGATAGGTGCATGGTTTGTGCTAGATGTACGATAGGCTTACAAGTCATTTTGGACACACCCGACGGTGCCACTAGATGATGATGCTTAAGTGTAAGCTTGTTTCGGTCCGTTTGGAGATAGTGCTAATCTTGACGCAAGATAGGTGCATGGTTTGCGTCGAACATACCATAGGCTACGAAATCATTTTGGACGCACCTGCTGGAACACCTAGGTGACGTGGGTCATGTGTCACTTCTTTCCTTATGAAGACAATGTTAGTGTCGGTGCAAGATAGGTTCATGGTTTGCGATATACGTAGCATAGGCTTACAAATCATTTTGGATGCAACTTTGGTACCACTAGATGACAAGGCTCAAGTGGAAGCTTGTTTCGCTCCATTTGGAGATAGTGCTAATCTTGACGCAAGATAGGTGCATGGTTTGCGTTGAACATACCATAGGCTAGGAAATCATTTTGGATGCACCTGATGGAACTCCTAGGTGACGTGGGTCATGTGGAATCTCACTTCTTTCCGTTTGGAGATAGTGTTAGTGTCGGTGCAAGATAGGTGAATGGTTTGCGCTAGATGTACCATAGGCTCAGAAATCATTTTGGACGCACTCGATGGTACCACTAGATGACGAGGCTCAAGTGGAAGCTCGTTTTGGCCTTTCGGACATAGTGCTCATCTTGAAGCAAGATAGGTGCACGGTTTGCGTCGAACGTACCACAGGATCAGAAATCATTTTGGACGCACCCGATGGAACTCCTAGGTGACGTGGGTCAAGTGGAATCTCACTTCTTTCTGTTTGGAGACAGAGTTAGTGTCGGTGCAAGATAGGTGCATGGTTTGCACTAGATGTACGATAGGCTTACAAATCATTTTGGACGCACCCGACGGTACCACTAGATGACGATGCTTAAGTGGAAGCTCGTTTCGGTCTGTTTGGAGATAGTGCTAATCTTGACGCAAGATATGTGCATGGTTTGCGTCGAACATACAGCAAATCGTTTTGGACGCACCCGATGGAACTCCTAGGTGATGTGGGTCATGTGGAATCTCACTTCTTTCTGTTTGGAGACAGTGTTAGTGTCGGTGCAAGATAGGTGAATGGTTTGCGCTAGATGTACCATAGGCTTACAAATCGATTCGGACGCACTCGATGGTACCACTAGGTGACGAGACTCAAGTGGAAGCTTGTTTCGGCCTTTTGGACATAGAGCTAATGTTGACACAAGATAGGTGTAAGGTTTGCATCGAACATACCATAGGATCAAAAATCATTTTGGACTCACCCGATGGAACTCCTAGGTGACGTGGGTCATGTGGAATCTCACTTCTTTCCGTTTGGAGATAGTGTTAGTGTCGGTGCAAGATAGGTGCATGGTTTGCGCTATATGTACCATAGGCTTACAAATCATTTTGGACGCACCTTTGGTACCACTAGATGACGAGGCTCAAGTGGAAGCTTGTTTTGCTCCGTTGGGGGATAGTGCTAATCTTGATGCAGGATAGGTGCACAGTTTGCATCGAACGTACCATAGGCTTGGACATCGTTTTGGACGCACCCGATGGAACTCCTAGGTGACGTGGGTCATGTGGAATCTCACTTCTTTCCGTTTGGAGACAGTGTAAGTGTCGGTGCAAGATAGGTGCATGGTTTGCGCTAGATGTACGATTGGCTTACAAATCATTTTGGACGCACCCGATGGTGCCACTAGATGACGATGCTTAAGTGGAAGCTCGTTTCGGTCCATTTGGAGATAGTGCTAATCTTGACGCAAGATAGGTGCATGGTTTGCCTCGAACAAACCATAGGCTAGGAAATCATTTTGGATGCACCCAATGGAACTCCTAGGTGACGTGGGTCATGTGGAATCTCACTTCTTTCTGTTTGGAGACAGAGTTAGTGTCGGTGCAAGATAGGTGCATGGTTTGCGCTAGATGTACGATTGGCTTACAAATAATTTTGGACGCACCCGACGGTGCCACTAGATGACGATGCTTAAGTGGAAGCTTGTTTCGGTCTGTTTGGAGATAGTGCTAATCTTGACGCAAGATATGTGCATGGTTTGCGTCGAACATACAGCAAATCATTTTGGACGCACCCGATGGAACTCCTAGGTGACGTGGGTCATGTGGAATCTCACTTCTTTTCGTTTGGAGACAGTGTTAGTGTCGGTGCAAGATAGGTGAATGGTTTGCGCTAGATGTACCATAGGCTTACAAATTGATTTGGACGCACTGAATGGTACCACTAGGTGACGAGGCTCAAGTGGAAGCTTGTTTCGGCCTTTTGGACATAGTGCTAATGTTGACACAAGATAGGTGTAAGGTTTGCATCGAACATACCATAGGATCAAAAATCATTTTGGACTCACCCGATGGAACTCCTAGGTGACGTGGGTCATGCGGAATCTCACTTCTTTCCGTTTGGAGATAGTGTTAGTGTCGGTGCAAGATAGGTGCATGGTTTGCGCTATATGTACCGTAGGCCTACAAATCATTTTGGACGCACCTTTGGTACCACTAGATGACGAGGCTCAAGTGGAAGCTTGTTTTGCTCCGTTGGGGGATAGTGCTAATCTTGATGCAGGATAGGTGCACGGTTTGCGTCGAACGTACCATAGGCTTGGACATTGTTTTGGACGCACCCGATGGAACTCCTAGGTGACGTGGGTCATGTGGAATCTCAATTCTTTCCGTTTGGAGACAGTGTAAGTGTCGGTGCAAGATAGGTGCATGGTTTGCGCTAGATGTACGATAGGCTTACAAATCATTTTGGACGCACCCGATGGTGCCACTAGATGACGATGCTTAAGTGGAAGCTCATTTCGGTCCATTTAGAGATAGTGCTAATCTTGACGCAAGATAGGTGCATGGTTTGCCTCGAACAAACCATAGGCTAGGAAATCATTTTGGTTGCACCCAATGGAACTCCTAGGTGACGTGGGTCATGTGGAATCTCACTTCTTTCCGTTTGGAGATAGTGTTAGTGTCGGTGCAAGATAGGTGCATGGTTTGCGCTAGATGTACCATAGGCTTACAAATTGTTTTGGACGCACCGGATGGTGCCACTAGATGATGATGCTTAAGTGGAAGCCCATTTCGGTCTGTTTGGAGATAGTGCTAATCTTGACGCAAGATATGTGCATGGTTTGCGTCGAACATACCATAGGCTAGGAAATCGTTTTGGATGCACCCGATGGAACTCCTAGGTGACATGGGTCATGTGGAACCTCACTTCTTTCCTTATGAAGACAGTGTTAGTGTCGGTGCAAGATAGGTGCATGGTTTGTGCTAGATGTACGATAGGCTTACAAGTCATTTTGGACGCATCCGACGGTGCCACTAGATGACGATGCTTAAGTGGAAGCTTGTTTCGGTCCGTTTGGAGATAATGCTAATCTTGACGCAAGATAGGTGCATGGTTTGCGCAAACATACCATAGGCTACGAAATCATTTTGGACGCACCCGATGGAACACCTAGGTGACGTGGGTCATGTGTCACTTCTTTCCTTATGAAGACAATGTTAGTGTCGGTGCAAGATAGGTTCATGGTTTGCGATATATGTAGCATAGGCTTACAAATCATTTTGGATGCAACTTTGGTACCACTAGATGACGAGGCTCAAGTGGAAGCTTGTTTCGCTCCATTTGGAGATAGTGCTAATCTTGACGTAAGATAGGTGCATGGTTTGCGTCAACATACCATAGGCTAGGAAATCATTTTGGATGCACCCGATGGAACTCCTAGGTGACGTGGGTCATGTGGAATCTCACTTCTTTCCATTTTGAGATAGTGTTAGTGTCGGTGCAAGATAGGTGAATGGTTTGCGCTAGATGTACCATAGGCTCAGAAATCATTTTGGACGCACTCGATGGTACCACTAGGTGACGAGGCTCAAGTGGAAGCTCGTTTCAGCCTTTCGGACATAGTGCTCATCTTGAAGCAAGATAGGTGCACGGTTTGCGTCGAACGTACCACAGGATCAGAAATCATTTTGGACGCACCCGATGGAACTCCTAGGTGACGTGGGTCATGTGGAATCTCACTTCTTTCTGTTTGGAGACAGAGTTAGTGTCGGTGCAAGATAGGTGCATGGTTTGCGCTAGATGTACGATAGGCTTACAAATCATTTTGGACGCACCCGACGGTGCCACTAGATGACGATGCTTAAGTGGAAGCTCGTTTCGGTCTGTTTGGAGATAGTGCTAATCTTGACGCAAGATATGTGCATGGTTTGCATCGAACATACAGCAAATAGTTTTGGACGCACCCGATGGAACTCCTAGGTGACGTGGGTCATGTGGAATCTCACTTCTTTCCGTTTGGAGACAGTGTTAGTGTCGGTGCAAGATAGGTGAATGGTTTGCGCTAGATGTACCATAGGCTTACAAATCGATTCGGACGCACTCGATGGTACGACTAGGTGATGAGGCTCAAGTGGAAGCTTGTTTCGGCCTTTTGGACATAGATCTAATGTTGTCACAAGATAGGTGTAAGGTTTGCATCGAACATACCATAGGATCGAAAATCATTTTGGACTCACCCGATGGAACTCCTAGGTGACGTGGGTCATGTGGAATCTCACTTCTTTCCGTTTGGAGATAGTGGTAGTGTCAGTGCAAGATAGGTGCATGGTTTGCGCTATATGTACCATAGGCTTACAAATCATTTTGGATGCACCTTTGGTACCACTAGATGACGAGGCTCAAGTGGAAGCTTGTTTTGCTCTGTTGGGGGATAGTGCTAATCTTGATGCAGGATAGGTGCACGGTTTGCGTCGAACGTACCATAGGCTTGGACATCATTTTGGACGCACCCGATGGAACTCCTAGGTGACGTGGGTCATGTGGAATCTCACTTCTTTCCATTTGGAGACAGTGTAAGTGTCGGTGCAAGATAGGTGCATGGTTTGCGCTATATGTATCATAGGCTTACAAATCATTTTGGACGCACCCGATGGTGCCACTAGATGACGATGCTTAAGTGGAAGCTCGTTTCGGTCCATTTGGAGATAGTGCTAATCTTGACGCAAGATAGGTGCATGGTTTGCCTCGAACATACCATAGGCTAGGAAATCATTTTGGATGCACCCGATGGAACTCCTAGGTGACGTGGGTCATTTGGAATCTCACTTCTTTCCATTTGGAGATAGTGTTAGTGTTGGTGCAAGATAGGTGCATGGTTTGCGCTAGATGTACCATAGGCTTACAAATTGTTTTGGACGCACCCGATGGTGCCACTAGATGACAATGCTTAAGTGGAAGCTTGTTTCTGTCCTTTTGGAGATAGTGTGAATCTTGACGCAAGATAGGTGCATGGTTTGCGTCGAACATACCATAGGCTTGGAAATCATTTTGGACGCACCCGATGGAACTCCTAGGTGACGTGGGTCATGTGGAATCTCACTTCTTTCCGTTTGGAGACAGTGTTAGTGTCGGTGCAAGATAGGTGCATGCTTTGCACTAGATGTACCATAGGCTTACAAATTATTTTGGACGCACCGGATGGTGCCACTAGATGATGATGCTTAAGTGGAAGCCCATTTCGGTCTGTTTGGAGATAGTGCTAATCTTGACGCAAGATATGTGCATGGTTTGCGTCGAACATACCATAGGCTAGGAAATCGTTTTGGATGCACCCGATGGAACTCCTAGGTGACGTGGGTCATGTGGAACATCACTTCTTTCCTTATGAAGACAGTGTTAGTGTCGGTGCAAGATTGGTGCATGGTTTGCGCTAGATGTACGATAGGCTTACAAGTCATTTTGGACGCACCCGATGGTGCCACTAGGTGACGATGCTTAATTGGAAGCCTGTTTCGGTCTGTTTGGAGATAGTGCTAATCTTGACGCAAGATAGGTGCATGGTTTGCGTCGAACATACCATAGGCTACGAAATCATTTTGGACGCACCCGATGGAACACCTAGGTGACGTGGGTCTTGTGTCACTTCTTTCCTTATGAAGACAATGTTAGTGTCGGTGCAAGATAGGTTCATGGTTTGCTATATATGTAGCATAGGCTTACAAATCGTTTTGGATGCAACTTTGGTACCACTAGATGATGAGGCTCAAGTGGAAGCTTGTTTCGCTCCGTTTGGAGATAGTGCTAATCTTGACGCAAGATAGGTGCATGGTTTGCGTCGAACATACCATAGGCTAGGAAATCGTTTTGGATGCACCTGATGGAACTCCTAGGTGACGTGGGTCATGTGGAATCTCACTTCTTTCCGTTTGGAGATAGTGTTAGTGTCGGTGCAAGATAGGTGAATGGTTTGCGCTAGATGTACCATAGGCTCAGAAATCATTTTGGACGCACTCGATGGTACCACTAGGTGACGTGGCTCAAGTGGAAGCTCGTTTCGGCCTTTCAGACATAGTGCTCATCTTGAAGCAAGATAGGTGCACGGTATGCGTCGAACGTACCACAGGATTAGAAATCATTTTGGACGCACCTGATGGAACTCCTAGGTGATGTGGGTCATGTGGAATCTCACTTCTTTCTGTTTGGAGACAGAGTTAGTGTCGGTGCAAGATAGGTGCATGGTTTGCACTAGATGTACGATAGGCTTACAAATCATTTTGGACGCACCCGACGGTGCCACTAGATGACGATGCTTAAGTGGAAGCTCGTTTCGGTCTGTTTGGAGATAGTGCTAATCTTGACCCAAGATATGTGCAGGGTTTGCGTCGAACATACAGCAAATCATTTTGGACGCACCCAATGGAACTCCTAGGTGACGTGGGTCATGTGGAATCTCACTTCTTTCCGTTTGGAGACAGTGTTAGTGTCGGTGCAAGATAGGTGAATGGTTTGCACTAGATGTACCATAGGCTTACAAATCGATTCGGACGCACTCGATGGTACCACTAGGTGACGAGGCTCAAGTGGAAGCTTGTTTCGGCCTTTTGGACATAGAGCTAATGTTGACACAAGATAGGTGTAAGGTTTGCATCAAATGTAACATAGGGTCAAAAATCATTTTGGACTCACCCGATGGAACTCCTAGGTGACATGGGTCATGTGGCATCTCACTTCTTTCCGTTTGGAGATAGTGTTAGTGTCGGTGCAAGATAGGTGCATGGTTTGCGCTATATGTACCATAGGCTTACAAATCATTTTGGACGCACCTTTGGTACCACTAGATGATGAGGCTCAAGGGGAAGCTTGTTTTGCTCCGTTGGGGGATAGTGCTAATCTTGATGCAGGATAGGTGCACGGTTTGCGTCGAACGTACCATAGGCTAGGAAATCGTTTTGGATGCACCCGATGGAACTCCTAGGTGACGTGGGTCATGTGGAATCTCACTTCTTTCCGTTTGGAGATAGTGTTAGTGTCGGTGCAAGATAGGTGAATGGTTTGCGCTAGATGTACCATAGGCTCAGAAATCATTTTGGACGCACTCGATGGTACCACTAGGTGACGAGGCTCAAGTGGAAGCTCATTTCGGCCTTTCGGACATAGTGCTCATCTTGAAGCAAGATAGGCGCACGGTTTGCGTCGAACGTACCATAGGATCAGAAATCATTTTGGACGCATCCGATGGAACTCCTAGGTGACGTGGGTCATGTGGAATCTCACTTCTTTCTGTTTGGAGACAGAGTTAGTGTCGGTGCAAGATAGTTGCATGGTTTGCGCTAGATGTACGATAGGCTTACAAATCATTTTGGACGCACCCGACGGTGCCACTAGATGACGATGCTTAAGTGGAAGCTTGTTTCGGTCAGTTTGGAGATAGTGCTAATCTTGACGCAAGATATGTGCATGGTTTGTGTCGAACATACAGCAAATCATTTTGGACGCACCCGATGGAACTCCTAGGTGACGTGGGTCATGTGGAATCTCACTTCTTTCTGTTTGGAGATAGTGTTAGTGTCGGTGCAAGATAGGTGAATGGTTTGCGCTAGATGTACCATAGGCTTACAAATCGATTTTGGACGCACTCGATGGTGCCACTAGATGACGATGCTTAAGTGGAAGCTCGTTTCGGTCCATTTGGAGATAGTGCTAATCTTGACGCAAGATAGGTGCATGGTTTGCCTCGAACAAACCATAGGCTAGGAAATCATTTTGGATGCACCCAATGGAACTCCTAGGTGACGTGGGTCATGTGGAATCTCACTTCTTTCTGTTTGGAGATAGTGTTAGTGTCGGTGCAAGATAGGTGCATGGTTTGCGCTAGATGTACCATAGGCTTACAAATCGTTTTGGACGCACCCGATGGTGCCACTAGATGACGATGCTTAAGTGGAAGCTTGTTTCTGTCCTTTTGGAGATAGTGTTAATCTTGACGCAAGATAGGTGCATGGTTTGCGTCGAACATACCATAGGCTTGGAAATCATTTTGGACGCACCCGATGGAACTCCTAGGTGACGTGGGTCATGTGGATTCTCACTTCTTTCCGTTTGGAGACAGTGTTAGTGTCGGTGCAAGATAGGTGCATGCTTTGCACTAGATGTACCATAGGCTTACAAATTATTTTGGACGCACCGGATGGTGCCACTAGATGACGATGCTTAAGTGGAAGCCCATTTCGGTCTGTTTGGAGATAGTGCTAATCTTGACACAAGATATGTGCATGGTTTGCGTCGAACATACCATAGGCTAGGAAATCATTTCGGATGCACCCGATGGAACTCCTAGGTGACGTGGGTCATGTGGAACCTCACTTCTTTCCTTATGAAGACAGTGTTAGTGTCGGTGCAAGATAGGTGCATGGTTTGTGCTAGATGTACGATAGGCTTACAAGTCATTTTGGACACACCCGACGGTGCCACTAGATGATGATGCTTAAGTGTAAGCTTGTTTCGGTCCGTTTGGAGATAGTGCTAATCTTGACGCAAGATAGGTGCATGGTTTGCGTCGAACATACCATAGGCTACGAAATCATTTTGGACGCACCCGCTGGAACACCTAGGTGACGTGGGTCATGTGTCACTTCTTTCCTTATGAAGACAATGTTAGTGTCGGTGCAAGATAGGTTCATGGTTTGCGATATATGTAGCATAGGCTTACAAATCATTTTGGATGCAACTTTGGTACCACTAGATGACAAGGCTCAAGTGGAAGCTTGTTTCGCTCCATTTGGAGATAGTGCTAATCTTGACGCAAGATAGGTGCATGGTTTGCGTTGAACATACCATAGGCTAGGAAATCATTTTGGATGCACCTGATGGAACTCCTAGGTGACGTGGGTCATGTGGAATCTCACTTCTTTCCGTTTGGAGATAGTGTTAGTGTCGGTGCAAGATAGGTGAATGGTTTGCGCTAGATGTACCATAGGCTCAGAAATCATTTTGGACGCACTCGATGGTACCACTAGATGACGAGGCTCAAGTGGAAGCTTGTTTTGGCCTTTCAGACATAGTGCTCATCTTGAAGCAAGATAGGTGCACGGTTTGCGTCGAACGTACCACAGGATCAGAAATCATTTTGGACGCACCCGATGGAACTCCTAGGTGACGTGGGTCATGTGGAATCTCACTTCTTTCTGTTTGGAGACAGAGTTAGTGTCGGTGCAAGATAGGTGCATGGTTTGCACTAGATGTACGATAGGCTTACAAATCATTTTGGACGCACCCGACGGTACCACTAGATGACGATGCTTAAGTGGAAGCTCGTTTCGGTCTGTTTGGAGATAATGCTAATCTTGACGCAAGATATGTGCATGGTTTGCGTCGAACATACAGCAAATCGTTTTGGACGCACCCGATGGAACTCCTAGGTGATGTGGGTCATGTGGAATCTCACTTCTTTCTGTTTGGAGACAGTGTTAGTGTCGGTGCAAGATAGGTGAATGGTTTGCGCTAGATGTACCATAGGCTTACAAATCGATTCGGACGCACTCAATGGTACCACTAGGTGACGAGACTCAAGTGGAAGCTTGTTTCGGCCTTTTGGACACAGAGCTAATGTTGACACAAGATAGGTGTAAGGTTTGCATCGAACATACCATAGGATCAAAAATCATTTTGGACTCACCCGATGGAACTCCTAGGTGACGTGGGTCATGTGGAATCTCACTTCTTTCCGTTTGGAGATAGTGTTAGTGTCGGTGCAAGATAGGTGCATGGTTTGCGCTATATGTACCATAGGCTTACAAATCATTTTGGACGCACCTTTGGTACCACTAGATGACGAGGCTCAAGTGGAAGCTTGTTTTGCTCCGTTGGGGGATAGTGCTAATCTTGATGCAGGATAGGTGCACAGTTTGCATCGAACGTACCATAGGCTTGGACATCGTTTTGGACGCACCCGATGGAACTCCTAGGTGACGTGGGTCATGTGGAATCTCACTTCTTTCCGTTTGGAGACAGTGTAAGTGTCGGTGCAAGATAGGTGCATGGTTTGCGCTAGATGTACGATTGGCTTACAAATCATTTTGGACGCACCCAATGGTGCCACTAGATGACGATGCTTAAGTGGAAGCTCGTTTCGGTCCATTTGGAGATAGTGCTAATCTTGACGCAAGATAGGTGCATGGTTTGCCTCGAACAAACCATAGGCTAGGAAATCATTTTGGATGCACCCAATGGAACTCCTAGGTGACGTGGGTCATGTGGAATCTCACTTCTTTCTGTTTGGAGACAGAGTTAGTGTCGGTGCAAGATAGGTGCATGGTTTGCGCTAGATGTACGATAGGCTTACAAATAATTTTGGACGCACCCGACGGTGCCACTAGATGACGATGCTTAAGTGGAAGCTTGTTTCGGTCTGTTTGGAGATAGTGCTAATCTTGACGCAAGATATGTGCATGGTTTGCGTCGAACATACAGCAAATCATTTTGGACGCACCCGATGGAACTCCTAGGTGACGTGGGTCATGTGGAATCTCACTTCTTTCCGTTTGGAGACAGTGTTAGTGTCGGTGCAAGATAGGTGAATGGTTTGCGCTAGATGTACCATAGGCTTACAAATTGATTTGGACGCACTCAATGGTACCACTAGGTGACGAGGCTCAAGTGGAAGCTTGTTTCGGCCTTTTGGACATAGAGCTAATGTTGACACAAGATAGGTGTAAGGTTTGCATCGAACATACCATAGGATCAAAAATCATTTTGGACTCACCCGATGGAACTCCTAGGTGACGTGGGTCATGTGGAATCTCACTTCTTTCCGTTTGGAGATAGTGTTAGTGTCGGTGCAAGATAGGTGCATGGTTTGCGCTATATGTACCGTAGGCCTACAAATCATTTTGGATGCACCTTTGGTACCACTAGATGACGAGGCTCAAGTGGAAGCTTGTTTTGCTCCGTTGGGGGATAGTGCTAATCTTGATGCAGGATAGGTGCACGGTTTGCGTCGAACGTACCATAGGCTTGGACATTGTTTTGGACGCACCCGATGGAACTCCTAGGTGACGTGGGTCATGTGGAATCTCAATTCTTTCCGTTTGGAGACAGTGTAAGTGTCGGTGCAAGATAGGTGCATGGTTTGCGCTAGATGTACGATAGGCTTACAAATCATTTTGGACGCACCCGATGGTGCCACTAGATGACGATGCTTAAGTGGAAGCTCATTTCGGTCCATTTGGAGATAGTGCTAATCTTGACGCAAGATAGGTGCATGGTTTGCCTCGAACAAACCATAGGCTAGGAAATCATTTTGGATGCACCCAATGGAACTCCTAGGTGACGTGGGTCATGTGGAATCTCACTTCTTTCCGTTTGGAGATAGTGTTAGTGTCGGTGCAAGATAGGTGCATGGTTTGCGCTAGATGTACCATAGGCTTACAAATTGTTTTGGACGCACCGGATGGTGCCACTAGATGATGATGCTTAAGTGGAAGCCCATTTCGGTCTGTTTGGAGATAGTGCTAATCTTGACGCAAGATATGTGCATGGTTTGCGTCGAACATACCATAGGCTAGGAAATCGTTTTGGATGCACCCGATGGAACTCCTAGGTGACATGGGTCATGTGGAACCTCACTTCTTTCCTTATGAAGACAGTGTTAGTGTCGGTGCAAGATAGGTGCATGGTTTGCGCTAGATGTACGATAGGCTTACAAGTCATTTTGGACGCATCCGACGGTGCCACTAGATGACGATGCTTAAGTGGAAGCTTGTTTCGGTCCGTTTGGAGATAATGCTAATCTTGACGCAAGATAGGTGCATGGTTTGCGCGAACATACCATAGGCTACGAAATCATTTTGGACGCACCCGATGGAACACCTAGGTGACGTGGGTCATGTGTCACTTCTTTCCTTATGAAGACAATGTTAGTGTCGGTGCAAGATAGGTTCATGGTTTGCGATATATGTAGCATAGGCTTACAAATCATTTTGGATGCAACTTTGGTACCACTAGATGACGAGGCTCAAGTGGAAGCTTGTTTCGCTCCATTTGGAGATAGTGCTAATCTTGACGTAAGATAGGTGCATGGTTTGCGTCAACATACCATAGGCTAGGAAATCATTTTGGATGCACCCGATGGAACTCCTAGGTGACGTGGGTCATGTGGAATCTCACTTCTTTCCATTTTGAGATAGTGTTAGTGTCGGTGCAAGATAGGTGAATGGTTTGCGCTAGATGTACCAAAGGCTCAGAAATCATTTTGGACGCACTCGATGGTACCACTAGGTGACGAGGCTCAAGTGGAAGCTCGTTTCAGCCTTTCGGACATAGTGCTCATCTTGAAGCAAGATAGGTGCACGGTTTGCGTCGAACGTACCACAGGATCAGAAATCATTTTGGACGCACCCGATGGAACTCCTAGGTGACGTGGGTCATGTGGAATCTCACTTCTTTCTGTTTGGAGACAGAGTTAGTGTCGGTGCAAGATAGGTGCATGGTTTGCACTAGATGTACGATAGGCTTACAAATCATTTTGGACGCACCCGACGGTACCACTAGATGACGATGCTTAAGTGGAAGCTCGTTTCGGTCTGTTTGGAGATAATGCTAATCTTGACGCAAGATATGTGCATGGTTTGCGTCGAACATACAGCAAATCGTTTTGGACGCACCCGATGGAACTCCTAGGTGATGTGGGTCATGTGGAATCTCACTTCTTTCTGTTTGGAGACAGTGTTAGTGTCGGTGCAAGATAGGTGAATGGTTTGCGCTAGATGTACCATAGGCTTACAAATCGATTCGGACGCACTCGATGGTACCACTAGGTGACGAGACTCAAGTGGAAGCTTGTTTCGGCCTTTTGGACATAGAGCTAATGTTGACACAAGATAGGTGTAAGGTTTGCATCGAACATACCATAGGATCAAAAATCATTTTGGACTCACCCGATGGAACTCCTAGGTGACGTGGGTCATGTGGAATCTCACTTCTTTCCGTTTGGAGATAGTGTTAGTGTCGGTGCAAGATAGGTGCATGGTTTGCGCTATATGTACCATAGGCTTACAAATCATTTTGGACGCACCTTTGGTACCACTAGATGACGAGGCTCAAGTGGAAGCTTGTTTTGCTCCGTTGGGGGATAGTGCTAATCTTGATGCAGGATAGGTGCACAGTTTGCATCGAACGTACCATAGGCTTGGACATCGTTTTGGACGCACCCGATGGAACTCCTAGGTGACGTGGGTCATGTGGAATCTCACTTCTTTCCGTTTGGAGACAGTGTAAGTGTCGGTGCAAGATAGGTGCATGGTTTGCGCTAGATGTACGATTGGCTTACAAATCATTTTGGACGCACCCAATGGTGCCACTAGATGACGATGCTTAAGTGGAAGCTCGTTTCGGTCCATTTGGAGATAGTGCTAATCTTGACGCAAGATAGGTGCATGGTTTGCCTCGAACAAACCATAGGCTAGGAAATCATTTTGGATGCACCCAATGGAACTCCTAGGTGACGTGGGTCATGTGGAATCTCACTTCTTTCTGTTTGGAGACAGAGTTAGTGTCGGTGCAAGATAGGTGCATGGTTTGCGCTAGATGTACGATAGGCTTACAAATAATTTTGGACGCACCCGACGGTGCCACTAGATGACGATGCTTAAGTGGAAGCTTGTTTCGGTCTGTTTGGAGATAGTGCTAATCTTGACGCAAGATATGTGCATGGTTTGCGTCGAACATACAGCAAATCATTTTGGACGCACCCGATGGAACTCCTAGGTGACGTGGGTCATGTGGAATCTCACTTCTTTCCGTTTGGAGACAGTGTTAGTGTCGGTGCAAGATAGGTGAATGGTTTGCGCTAGATGTACCATAGGCTTACAAATTGATTTGGACGCACTCAATGGTACCACTAGGTGACGAGGCTCAAGTGGAAGCTTGTTTCGGCCTTTTGGACATAGAGCTAATGTTGACACAAGATAGGTGTAAGGTTTGCATCGAACATACCATAGGATCAAAAATCATTTTGGACTCACCCGATGGAACTCCTAGGTGACGTGGGTCATGTGGAATCTCACTTCTTTCCGTTTGGAGATAGTGTTAGTGTCGGTGCAAGATAGGTGCATGGTTTGCGCTATATGTACCGTAGGCCTACAAATCATTTTGGATGCACCTTTGGTACCACTAGATGACGAGGCTCAAGTGGAAGCTTGTTTTGCTCCGTTGGGGGATAGTGCTAATCTTGATGCAGGATAGGTGCACGGTTTGCGTCGAACGTACCATAGGCTTGGACATTGTTTTGGACGCACCCGATGGAACTCCTAGGTGACGTGGGTCATGTGGAATCTCAATTCTTTCCGTTTGGAGACAGTGTAAGTGTCGGTGCAAGATAGGTGCATGGTTTGCGCTAGATGTACGATAGGCTTACAAATCATTTTGGACGCACCCGATGGTGCCACTAGATGACGATGCTTAAGTGGAAGCTCATTTCGGTCCATTTGGAGATAGTGCTAATCTTGACGCAAGATAGGTGCATGGTTTGCCTCGAACAAACCATAGGCTAGGAAATCATTTTGGATGCACCCAATGGAACTCCTAGGTGACGTGGGTCATGTGGAATCTCACTTCTTTCCGTTTGGAGATAGTGTTAGTGTCGGTGCAAGATAGGTGCATGGTTTGCGCTAGATGTACCATAGGCTTACAAATTGTTTTGGACGCACCGGATGGTGCCACTAGATGATGATGCTTAAGTGGAAGCCCATTTCGGTCTGTTTGGAGATAGTGCTAATCTTGACGCAAGATATGTGCATGGTTTGCGTCGAACATACCATAGGCTAGGAAATCGTTTTGGATGCACCCGATGGAACTCCTAGGTGACATGGGTCATGTGGAACCTCACTTCTTTCCTTATGAAGACAGTGTTAGTGTCGGTGCAAGATAGGTGCATGGTTTGCGCTAGATGTACGATAGGCTTACAAGTCATTTTGGACGCATCCGACGGTGCCACTAGATGACGATGCTTAAGTGGAAGCTTGTTTCGGTCCGTTTGGAGATAATGCTAATCTTGACGCAAGATAGGTGCATGGTTTGCGCGAACATACCATAGGCTACGAAATCATTTTGGACGCACCCGATGGAACACCTAGGTGACGTGGGTCATGTGTCACTTCTTTCCTTATGAAGACAATGTTAGTGTCGGTGCAAGATAGGTTCATGGTTTGCGATATATGTAGCATAGGCTTACAAATCATTTTGGATGCAACTTTGGTACCACTAGATGACGAGGCTCAAGTGGAAGCTTGTTTCGCTCCATTTGGAGATAGTGCTAATCTTGACGTAAGATAGGTGCATGGTTTGCGTCAACATACCATAGGCTAGGAAATCATTTTGGATGCACCCGATGGAACTCCTAGGTGACGTGGGTCATGTGGAATCTCACTTCTTTCCATTTTGAGATAGTGTTAGTGTCGGTGCAAGATAGGTGAATGGTTTGCGCTAGATGTACCAAAGGCTCAGAAATCATTTTGGACGCACTCGATGGTACCACTAGGTGACGAGGCTCAAGTGGAAGCTCGTTTCAGCCTTTCGGACATAGTGCTCATCTTGAAGCAAGATAGGTGCACGGTTTGCGTCGAACGTACCACAGGATCAGAAATCATTTTGGACGCACCCGATGGAACTCCTAGGTGACGTGGGTCATGTGGAATCTCACTTCTTTCTGTTTGGAGACAGAGTTAGTGTCGGTGCAAGATAGGTGCATGGTTTGCACTAGATGTACGATAGGCTTACAAATCATTTTGGACGCACCCGACGGTACCACTAGATGACGATGCTTAAGTGGAAGCTCGTTTCGGTCTGTTTGGAGATAATGCTAATCTTGACGCAAGATATGTGCATGGTTTGCGTCGAACATACAGCAAATCGTTTTGGACGCACCCGATGGAACTCCTAGGTGATGTGGGTCATGTGGAATCTCACTTCTTTCTGTTTGGAGACAGTGTTAGTGTCGGTGCAAGATAGGTGAATGGTTTGCGCTAGATGTACCATAGGCTTACAAATCGATTCGGACGCACTCGATGGTACCACTAGGTGACGAGACTCAAGTGGAAGCTTGTTTCGGCCTTTTGGACATAGAGCTAATGTTGACACAAGATAGGTGTAAGGTTTGCATCGAACATACCATAGGATCAAAAATCATTTTGGACTCACCCGATGGAACTCCTAGGTGACGTGGGTCATGTGGAATCTCACTTCTTTCCGTTTGGAGATAGTGTTAGTGTCGGTGCAAGATAGGTGCATGGTTTGCGCTATATGTACCATAGGCTTACAAATCATTTTGGACGCACCTTTGGTACCACTAGATGACGAGGCTCAAGTGGAAGCTTGTTTTGCTCCGTTGGGGGATAGTGCTAATCTTGATGCAGGATAGGTGCACAGTTTGCATCGAACGTACCATAGGCTTGGACATCGTTTTGGACGCACCCGATGGAACTCCTAGGTGACGTGGGTCATGTGGAATCTCACTTCTTTCCGTTTGGAGACAGTGTAAGTGTCGGTGCAAGATAGGTGCATGGTTTGCGCTAGATGTACGATTGGCTTACAAATCATTTTGGACGCACCCAATGGTGCCACTAGATGACGATGCTTAAGTGGAAGCTCGTTTCGGTCCATTTGGAGATAGTGCTAATCTTGACGCAAGATAGGTGCATGGTTTGCCTCGAACAAACCATAGGCTAGGAAATCATTTTGGATGCACCCAATGGAACTCCTAGGTGACGTGGGTCATGTGGAATCTCACTTCTTTCTGTTTGGAGACAGAGTTAGTGTCGGTGCAAGATAGGTGCATGGTTTGCGCTAGATGTACGATAGGCTTACAAATAATTTTGGACGCACCCGACGGTGCCACTAGATGACGATGCTTAAGTGGAAGCTTGTTTCGGTCTGTTTGGAGATAGTGCTAATCTTGACGCAAGATATGTGCATGGTTTGCGTCGAACATACAGCAAATCATTTTGGACGCACCCGATGGAACTCCTAGGTGACGTGGGTCATGTGGAATCTCACTTCTTTCCGTTTGGAGACAGTGTTAGTGTCGGTGCAAGATAGGTGAATGGTTTGCGCTAGATGTACCATAGGCTTACAAATTGATTTGGACGCACTCAATGGTACCACTAGGTGACGAGGCTCAAGTGGAAGCTTGTTTCGGCCTTTTGGACATAGAGCTAATGTTGACACAAGATAGGTGTAAGGTTTGCATCGAACATACCATAGGATCAAAAATCATTTTGGACTCACCCGATGGAACTCCTAGGTGACGTGGGTCATGTGGAATCTCACTTCTTTCCGTTTGGAGATAGTGTTAGTGTCGGTGCAAGATAGGTGCATGGTTTGCGCTATATGTACCGTAGGCCTACAAATCATTTTGGATGCACCTTTGGTACCACTAGATGACGAGGCTCAAGTGGAAGCTTGTTTTGCTCCGTTGGGGGATAGTGCTAATCTTGATGCAGGATAGGTGCACGGTTTGCGTCGAACGTACCATAGGCTTGGACATTGTTTTGGACGCACCCGATGGAACTCCTAGGTGACGTGGGTCATGTGGAATCTCAATTCTTTCCGTTTGGAGACAGTGTAAGTGTCGGTGCAAGATAGGTGCATGGTTTGCGCTAGATGTACGATAGGCTTACAAATCATTTTGGACGCACCCGATGGTGCCACTAGATGACGATGCTTAAGTGGAAGCTCATTTCGGTCCATTTGGAGATAGTGCTAATCTTGACGCAAGATAGGTGCATGGTTTGCCTCGAACAAACCATAGGCTAGGAAATCATTTTGGATGCACCCAATGGAACTCCTAGGTGACGTGGGTCATGTGGAATCTCACTTCTTTCCGTTTGGAGATAGTGTTAGTGTCGGTGCAAGATAGGTGCATGGTTTGCGCTAGATGTACCATAGGCTTACAAATTGTTTTGGACGCACCGGATGGTGCCACTAGATGATGATGCTTAAGTGGAAGCCCATTTCGGTCTGTTTGGAGATAGTGCTAATCTTGACGCAAGATATGTGCATGGTTTGCGTCGAACATACCATAGGCTAGGAAATCGTTTTGGATGCACCCGATGGAACTCCTAGGTGACATGGGTCATGTGGAACCTCACTTCTTTCCTTATGAAGACAGTGTTAGTGTCGGTGCAAGATAGGTGCATGGTTTGCGCTAGATGTACGATAGGCTTACAAGTCATTTTGGACGCATCCGACGGTGCCACTAGATGACGATGCTTAAGTGGAAGCTTGTTTCGGTCCGTTTGGAGATAATGCTAATCTTGACGCAAGATAGGTGCATGGTTTGCGCGAACATACCATAGGCTACGAAATCATTTTGGACGCACCCGATGGAACACCTAGGTGACGTGGGTCATGTGTCACTTCTTTCCTTATGAAGACAATGTTAGTGTCGGTGCAAGATAGGTTCATGGTTTGCGATATATGTAGCATAGGCTTACAAATCATTTTGGATGCAACTTTGGTACCACTAGATGACGAGGCTCAAGTGGAAGCTTGTTTCGCTCCATTTGGAGATAGTGCTAATCTTGACGTAAGATAGGTGCATGGTTTGCGTCAACATACCATAGGCTAGGAAATCATTTTGGATGCACCCGATGGAACTCCTAGGTGACGTGGGTCATGTGGAATCTCACTTCTTTCCATTTTGAGATAGTGTTAGTGTCGGTGCAAGATAGGTGAATGGTTTGCGCTAGATGTACCAAAGGCTCAGAAATCATTTTGGACGCACTCGATGGTACCACTAGGTGACGAGGCTCAAGTGGAAGCTCGTTTCAGCCTTTCGGACATAGTGCTCATCTTGAAGCAAGATAGGTGCACGGTTTGCGTCGAACGTACCACAGGATCAGAAATCATTTTGGACGCACCCGATGGAACTCCTAGGTGACGTGGGTCATGTGGAATCTCACTTCTTTCTGTTTGGAGATAGAGTTAGTGTCGGTGCAAGATAGGTGCATGGTTTGCGCTAGATGTACGATAGGCTTACAAATCATTTTGGACGCACCCGACGGTGCCACTAGATGACGATGCTTAAGTGGAAGCTCGTTTCGGTCTGTTTGGAGATAGTGCTAATCTTGACGCAAGATATGTGCATGGTTTGCATCGAACATACAGCAAATAGTTTTGGACGCACCCGATGGAACTCCTAGGTGACGTGGGTCATGTGGAATCTCACTTCTTTCCGTTTGGAGACAGTGTTAGTGTCGGTGCAAGATAGGTGAATGGTTTGCGCTAGATGTACCATAGGCTTACAAATCGATTCGGACGCACTCGATGGTACCACTAGGTGATGAGGCTCAAGTGGAAGCTTGTTTCGGCCTTTTGGACATAGAGCTAATGTTGACACAAGATAGGTGTAAGGTTTGCATCGAACATACCATAGGATCGAATATCATTTTGGACTCACCCGATGGAACTCCTAGGTGACGTGGGTCATGTGGAATCTCACTTCTTTCCGTTTGGAGATAGTGGTAGTGTCAGTGCAAGATAGGTGCATGGTTTGCGCTATATGTACCATAGGCTTACAAATCATTTTGGATGCACCTTTGGTACCACTAGATGACGAGGCTCAAGTGGAAGCTTGTTTTGCTCTGTTGGGGGATAGTGCTAATCTTGATGCAGGATAGGTGCACGGTTTGCGTCGAACGTACCATAGGCTTGGACATCATTTTGGACGCACCCGATGGAACTCCTAGGTGACGTGGGTCATGTGGAATCTCACTTCTTTCCGTTTGGAGACAGTGTAAGTGTCGGTGCAAGATAGGTGCATGGTTTGCGCTATATGTATCATAGGCTTACAAATCATTTTGGACGCACCCGATGGTGCCACTAGATGACGATGCTTAAGTGGAAGCTCGTTTCGGTCCATTTGGAGATAGTGCTAATCTTGACGCAAGATAGGTGCATGGTTTGCCTCGAACATACCATAGGCTAGGAAATCATTTTGGATGCACCCGATGGAACTCCTAGGTGACGTGGGTCATGTGGAATCTCACTTCTTTCCGTTTGGAGATAGTGTTAGTGTTGGTGCAAGATAGGTGCATGGTTTGCGCTAGATGTACCATAGGCTTACAAATTGTTTTGGACGCACCCGATGGTGCCACTAGATGACAATGCTTAAGTGGAAGCTTGTTTCTGTCCTTTTGGAGATAGTGTGAATCTTGACGCAAGATAGGTGCATGGTTTGCGTCGAACATACCATAGGCTTGGAAATCATTTTGGACGCACCCGATGGAACTCCTAGGTGACGTGGGTCATGTGGAATCTCACTTCTTTCCGTTTGGAGACAGTGTTAGTGTCGGTGCAAGATAGGTGCATGCTTTGCACTAGATGTACCATAGGCTTACAAATTATTTTGGACGCACCGGATGGTGCCACTAGATGATGATGCTTAAGTGGAAGCCCATTTCGGTCTGTTTGGAGATAGTGCTAATCTTGACGCAAGATATGTGCATGGTTTGCGTCGAACATACCATAGGCTAGGAAATCGTTTTGGATGCACCCGATGGAACTCCTAGGTGACGTGGGTCATGTGGAACATCACTTCTTTCCTTATGAAGACAGTGTTAGTGTCGGTGCAAGATTGGTGCATGGTTTGCGCTAGATGTACGATAGGCTTACAAGTCATTTTGGACGCACCCGACGGTGCCACTAGGTGACGATGCTTAAGTGGAAGCTTGTTTCGGTCTGTTTGGAGATAGTGCTAATCTTGACGCAAGATAGGTGCATGGTTTGCGTCGAACATACCATAGGCTACGAAATCATTTTGGACGCACCCGATGGAACACCTAGGTGACGTGGGTCTTGTGTCACTTCTTTCCTTATGAAGACAATGTTAGTGTCGGTGCAAGATAGGTTCATGGTTTGCTATATATGTAGCATAGGCTTACAAATCGTTTTGGATGCAACTTTGGTACCACTAGATGATGAGGCTCAAGTGGAAGCTTGTTTCGCTCCGTTTGGAGATAGTGCTAATCTTGACGCAAGATAGGTGCATGGTTTGCGTCGAACATACCATAGGCTAGGAAATCGTTTTGGATGCACCTGATGGAACTCCTAGGTGACGTGGGTCATGTGGAATCTCACTTCTTTCCGTTTGGAGATAGTGTTAGTGTCGGTGCAAGATAGGTGAATGGTTTGCGCTAGATGTACCATAGGCTCAGAAATCATTTTGGACGCACTCGATGGTACCACTAGGTGACGTGGCTCAGGTGGAAGCTCGTTTCGGCCTTTCAGACATAGTGCTCATCTTGAAGCAAGATAGGTGCACGGTATGCGTCGAACGTACCACAGGATTAGAAATCATTTTGGACGCACCTGATGGAACTCCTAGGTGATGTGGGTCATGTGGAATCTCACTTCTTTCTGTTTGGAGACAGAGTTAGTGTCGGTGCAAGATAGGTGCATGGTTTGCACTAGATGTACGATAGGCTTACAAATCATTTTGGACGCACCCGACGGTGCCACTAGATGACGATGCTTAAGTGGAAGCTCGTTTCGGTCTGTTTGGAGATAGTGCTAATCTTGACCCAAGATATGTGCAGGGTTTGCGTCGAACATACAGCAAATCATTTTGGACGCACCCAATGGAACTCCTAGGTGACGTGGGTCATGTGGAATCTCACTTCTTTCCGTTTGGAGACAGTGTTAGTGTCGGTGCAAGATAGGTGAATGGTTTGCACTAGATGTACCATAGGCTTACAAATCGATTCGGACGCACTCGATGGTACCACTAGGTGACGAGGCTCAAGTGGAAGCTTGTTTCGGCCTTTTGGACATAGAGCTAATGTTGACACAAGATAGGTGTAAGGTTTGCATCAAATGTAACATAGGGTCAAAAATCATTTTGGACTCACCCGATGGAACTCCTAGGTGACATGGGTCATGTGGCATCTCACTTCTTTCCGTTTGGAGATAGTGTTAGTGTCGGTGCAAGGTAGGTGCATGGTTTGCGCTATATGTACCATAGGCTTACAAATCATTTTGGACGCACCTTTGGTACCACTAGATGATGAGGCTCAAGGGGAAGCTTGTTTTGCTCCGTTGGGGGATAGTGCTAATCTTGATGCAGGATAGGTGCACGGTTTGCGTCGAACGTACCATAGGCTTGGACATCGTTTTGGACGCACCCGATGGAACTCCTAGGTGACGTGGGTCATGTGGAATCTCACTTCTTTCCGTTTGGAGACAGTGTAAGTGTCGGTGCAAGATAGGTGCATGGTTTGTGCTAGATGTACGATAGGCTTACAAATCATTTTGGACGCACCCGATGGTGCCACTAGATGACGATGCTTAAGTGGAAGCTCGTTTCGATCCATTTGGAGATAGTGCTAATCTTGACGCAAGATAGGTGCATGGTTTGCCTCGAACATACCATAGGCTAGGAAATCATTTTGGATGCACCCGATGGAACTCCTAGGTGACGTGGGTCATGTGGAATCTCACTTCTTTCCGTTTGGAGATAGTGTTAGTGTCGGTGCAAGATAGGTGCATGGTTTGCGCTAGATGTACCATAGGCTTACAAATCGTTTTGGACGCACCCGATGGTGCCACTAGATGACGATGCTTAAGTGGAAGCTTGTTTCTGTCCTTTTGGAGATAGTGTTAATCTTGACGCAAGATAGGTGTATGGTTTGCGTCGAACATACCATAGGCTTGGAAATCATTTTGGACGTACCTGATGGAACTCCTAGGTGACGTGGGTCATGTGGAATCTCACTTCTTTCCGTTTGGAGATAGTGTTAGTGTCGGTGCAAGAAAGGTGAATGGTTTGCGCTAGATGTACCATAGGCTCAGAAATCATTTTGGACGCACTCGATGGTACCACTAGGTGACAAGGCTCAAGTGGAAGCTTGTTTTGGCCTTTCGGACATAGTGCTCATCTTGAAGCAAGATAGGTGCACGGTTTGCGTCGAACGTACCACAGGATCAGAAATCATTTTGGACGCACCCGATGGAACTCCTAGGTGACGTGGGTCATGTGGAATCTCACTTCTTTCTGTTTGGAGACAGAGTTAGTGTCGGTGCAAGATAGGTGCATGGTTTGCACTAGATGTACGATAGGCTTACAAATAATTTTGGACGCACCCGACGGTGCCACTAGATGACGATGCTTAAGTGGAAGCTTGTTTCGGTCTGTTTGGAGATAGTGCTAATCTTGACGCAAGATATGTGCATGGTTTGCGTCGAACATACAGCAAATCATTTTGGACGCACCCGATGGAACTCCTAGGTGACGTGGGTCATGTGGAATCTCACTTCTTTTCGTTTGGAGACAGTGTTAGTGTCGGTGCAAGATAGGTGAATGGTTTGCGCTAGATGTACCATAGGCTTACAAATTGATTTGGACGCACTCAATGGTACCACTAGGTGACGAGGCTCAAGTGGAAGCTTGTTTCGGCCTTTTGGACATAGAGCTAATGTTGACACAAGATAGGTGTAAGGTTTGCATCGAACATACCATAGGATCAAAAATCATTTTAGACTCACCCGATGGAACTCCTAGGTGACGTGGGTCATGTGGAATCTCACTTCTTTCCGTTTGGAGATAGTGTTAGTGTCGGTGCAAGATAGGTGCATGGTTTGCGCTATATGTACCGTAGGCCTACAAATCATTTTGGACGCACCTTTGGTACCACTAGATGACGAGGCTCAAGTGGAAGCTTGTTTTGCTCCGTTGGGGGATAGTGCTAATCTTGATGCAGGATAGGTGCACGGTTTGCGTCGAACGTACCATAGGCTTGGACATTGTTTTGGACGCACCCGATGGAACTCCTAGGTGACGTGGGTCATGTGGAATCTCAATTCTTTCCGTTTGGAGACAGTGTAAGTGTCGGTGCAAGATAGGTGCATGGTTTGCGCTAGATGTACGATAGGCTTACAAATCATTTTGGACGCACCCGATGGTGCCACTAGATGACGATGCTTAAGTGGAAGCTCATTTCGGTCCATTTGGAGATAGTGCTAATCTTGACGCAAGATAGGTGCATGGTTTGCCTCGAACAAACCATAGGCTAGGAAATCATTTTGGATGCACCCAATGGAACTCCTAGGTGACGTGGGTCATGTGGAATCTCACTTCTTTCCGTTTGGAGATAGTGTTAGTGTCGGTGCAAGATAGGTGCATGGTTTGCGCTAGATGTACCATAGGCTTACAAATCGTTTTGGACGCACCGGATGGTGCCACTAGATGATGATGCTTAAGTGGAAGCCCATTTCGGTCTGTTTGGAGATAGTGCTAATCTTGACGCAAGATATGTGCATGGTTTGCGTCGAACATACCATAGGCTAGGAAATCGTTTTGGATGCACCCGATGGAACTCCTAGGTGACGTGGGTCATGTGGAACCTCACTTCTTTCCTTATGAAGACAGTGTTAGTGTCGGTGCAAGATAGGTGCATGGTTTGCGCTAGATGTACGATAGGCTTACAAGTCATTTTGGACGCACCCGACGGTGCCACTAGATGACGATGCTTAAGTGGAAGCTTGTTTCGGTCCGTTTGGAGATAATGCTAATCTTGACGCAAGATAGGTGCATGGTTTGCGCGAACATACCATAGGCTACGAAATCATTTTGGACGCACCCGATGGAACACCTAGGTGACGTGGGTCATGTTTCACTTCTTTCCTTATGAAGACAATGTTAGTGTCGGTGCAAGATAGGTTCATGGTTTGCGATATATGTAGCATAGGCTTACAAATCATTTTGGATGCAACTTTGGTACCACTAGATGACGAGGCTCAAGTGGAAGCTTGTTTCGCTCCATTTGGAGATAGTGCTAATCTTGACGTAAGATAGGTGCATGGTTTGCGTCAACATACCATAGGCTAGGAAATCATTTTGGATGCACCCGACGGAACTCCTAGGTGATGTGGGTCATGTGGAATCTCACTTCTTTCCATTTTGAGATAGTGTTAGTATCGGTGCAAGATAGGTGAATGGTTTGCGCTAGATGTACCATAGGCTCAGAAATCATTTTGAACGCACTCGATGGTACCACTAGGTGACGAGGCTCAAGTGGAAGCTCGTTTCGGCCTTTCGGACATAGTGCTCATCTTGAAGCAAGATAGGTGCACGGTTTGCGTCGAACGTACCACAGGATCAGAAATCATTTTGGACGCACCCGATGGAACTCCTAGGTGACGTGGGTCATGTGGAATCTCACTTCTTTCTGTTTGGAGACAGAGTTAGTGTCGGTGCAAGGTAGGTGCATGGTTTGCGCTAGATGTACGATAGGCTTACAAATCATTTTGGATGCACCCGACGGTGCCACTAGATGACGATGCTTAAGTGGAAGCTCGTTTCGGTCTGTTTGGAGATAGTGCTAATCTTGACGCAAGATATGTGCATGGTTTGCATCGAACATACAGCAAATAGTTTTGGACGCACCCGATGGAACTCCTAGGTGACGTGGGTCATGTGGAATCTCACTTCTTTCCGTTTGGAGACAGTGTTAGTGTCGGTGCAAGATAGGTGAATGGTTTGCGCTAGATGTACCATAGGCTTACAAATCGATTCGGACGCACTCGATGGTACCACTAGGTGATGAGGCTCAAGTGGAAGCTTGTTTCGGCCTTTTGGACATAGAGCTAATGTTGACACAAGATAGGTGTAAGGTTTGCATCGAACATACCATAGGATCGAATATCATTTTGGACTCACCCGATGGAACTCCTAGGTGACGTGGGTCATGTGGAATCTCACTTCTTTCCGTTTGGAGATAGTGGTAGTGTCAGTGCAAGATAGGTGCATGGTTTGCGCTATATGTACCATAGGCTTACAAATCATTTTGGATGCACCTTTGGTACCACTAGATGACGAGGCTCAAGTGGAAGCTTGTTTTGCTCTGTTGGGGGATAGTGCTAATCTTGATGCAGGATAGGTGCACGGTTTGCGTCGAACGTACCATAGGCTTGGACATCATTTTGGACGCACCCGATGGAACTCCTAGGTGATGTGGGTCATGTGGAATCTCACTTCTTTCCGTTTGGAGACAGTGTAAGTGTCGGTGCAAGATAGGTGCATGGTCTGTGCTAGATGTACGATAGGCTTACAAATCATTTTGGACGCACCCGATGGTGCCACTAGATGACGATGCTTAAGTGGAAGCTCGTTTCGGTCCATTTGGAGATAGTGCTAATCTTGACGCAAGATAGGTGCATGGTTTGCCTCGAACATACCATAGGCTAGGAAATCATTTTGGATGCACCCGATGGAACTCCTAGGTGACGTGGGTCATGTGGAATCTCACTTCTTTCCATTTGGAGATAGTGTTAGTGTCGGTGCAAGATAGGTGCATGGTTTGCGCTAGATGTACCATAGGCTTACAAATCGTTTTGGACGCACCCGATGGTGCCACTAGATGACGATGCTTAAGTGGAAGCTTGTTTCTGTCCTTTTGGAGATAGTGTTAATCTTGACGCAAGATAGGTGTACGGTTTGCGTCGAACATACCATAGGCTTGGAAATCATTTTGGACGTACCTGATGGAACTCCTAGGTGACGTGGGTCATGTGGAATCTCACTTCTTTCCGTTTGGAGACAGTGTTAGTGTCGGTGTAAGATAGGTGCATGCTTTGCACTAGATGTACCATAGGCTTACAAATTATTTTGGACGCACCGGATGGTGCCACTAGATGACGATGCTTAAGTGGAAGCCCTTTTCGGTCTGTTTGGAGATAGTGCTAATCTTGACGCAAGATATATGCATGGTTTGCGTCGAACATACCATAGGCTAGGAAATCGATTTGGATGCACCCGATGGAACTCCTAGGTGACGTGGGTCATGTGGAACCTCACTTCTTTCCTTATGAAGACAGTGTTAGTGTCGGTGCAAGATAGGTGCATGGTTTGCGCTAGATATACCATAGGCTTACAAATCATTTTGGACGCACCCGATGGTGCCACTAGATGACGATGCTTAAGTGGAACCTTGTTTCTGTCCTTTTGGAGATAGTGTTAATCTTGACGCAAGATAGGTGCATGGTTTGCGTCGAACATACCATAGGCTTGGAAATCATTTTGGACGCACCCGATGAAACTCCTAGGTGACGTGGGTCATGTGGATTCTCACTTCTTTCCGTTTGGAGACAGTGTTAGTGTCGGTGCAAGATAGGTGCATGCTTTGCACTAGATGTACCATAGGCTTACAAATTATTTTGGACGCACCGGATGGTGCCACTAGATGACGATGCTTAAGTGGAAGCCCATTTCGGTCTGTTTGGAGATAGTGCTAATCTTGACGCAAGATATGTGCATGGTTTCCGTCGAACATACCATAGGCTAGGAAATCATTTTGGATGCACCCGATGGAACTCCTAGGTGACGTGGGTCATGTGGAACCTCACTTCTTTCCTTATGAAGACAGTGTTAGTGTCGGTGCAAGATTGGTGCATGGTTTGCGCTAGATGTACGATAGGCTTACAAGTCATTTTGGACGCACCCGACGGTGCCACTAGATGACGATGCTTAAGTGGAAGCTTGTTTCGGTCTGTTTGGAGATAGTGCTAATCTTGACGCAAGATAGGTGCAGGGTTTGCGTCGAACATACAGCAAATCATTTTGGACGCACCCGATGGAACTCCTAGGTGACGTGGGTCATGTGGAATCTCACTTCTTTCCGTTTGGAGACAGTGTTAGTGTCGGTGCAAGATAGGTGAATGGTTTGCGCTAGATGTACCATAGGCTTACAAATCGATTCGGACGCACTCGATGGTACCACTAGGTGACGAGGCTCAAGTGGAAGCTTGTTTCGGCCTTTTGGACATAGAGCTAATGTTGACACAAGATAGGTGTAAGGTTTGCATCGAATGTAACATAGGGTCAAAAATCATTTTGGACTCACCCGATGGAACTCCTAGGTGACATGGGTGATGTGGCATCTCACTTCTTTCCGTTTGGAGATAGTGTTAGTGTCGGTGCAAGGTAGGTGCATGGTTTGCGCTATATGTACCATAGGCTTACAAATTATTTTGGACGCACCTTTGGTACCACTAGATGACGAGGCTCAAGTGGAAGCTTGTTTTGCTCCGTTGGGGGATAGTGCTAATCTTGATGCAGGATAGGTGCACGGTTTGTGTCGAACGTACCATAGGCTTGGACATCGTTTTGGACGCACCCGATGGAACTCCTAGGTGACGTGGGTCATGTGGAATCTCACTTCTTTCCGTTTGGAGACAGTGTAAGTGTCGGTGCAAGATAGGTGCATGGTCTGTGCTAGATGTGCGATAGGCTTACAAATCATTTTGGACGCACCCGATGGTGCCACTAGATGACGATGCTTAAGTGGAAGCTCGTTTCGGCCCATTTGGAGATAGTGCTAATCTTGACGCAAGATAGGTGCATGGTTTGCCTCGAACATACCATAGGCTAGGAAATCATTTTGGATGCACCCGATGGAACTCCTAGGTGACGTGGGTCATGTGGAATCTCACTTCTTTCCGTTTGGAGATAGTGTTAGTGTCGGTGCAAGATAGGTGCATGGTTTGCGCTAGATGTACCATAGGCTTACAAATCGTTTTGGACGCACCCGATGGTGCCACTAGATGACGATGCTTAAGTGGAAGCTTGTTTCTGTCCTTTTGGAGATAGTGTTAATCTTGACGCAAGATAGGTGTATGGTTTGCGTCGAACATACCATAGGCTTGGAAATCATTTTGGACGTACCTGATGGAACTCCTAGGTGACGTGGGTCATGTGGAATCTCACTTCTTTCCGTTTGGAGACAGTGTTAGTGTCGGTGTAAGATAGGTGCATGCTTTGCACTAGATGTACCATAGGCTTACAAATTATTTTGGACGCACCGGATGGTGCCACTAGATGACGATGCTTAAGTGGAAGCCCTTTTCGGTCTGTTTGGAGATAGTGCTAATCTTGACGCAAGATATATGCATAGTTTGCGTCGAACATACCATAGGCTAGGAAATCGATTTGGATGCACCCGATGGAACTCCTAGGTGACGTGGGTCATGTGGAACCTCACTTCTTTCCTTATGAAGACAGTGTTAGTGTCGGTGCAAGATAGGTGCATGGTTTGCGCTAGATGTACCATAGGCTTACAAATCATTTTGGACGCACCCGATGGTGCCACTAGATGACGATGCTTAAGTGGAAGCTTGTTTCTGTCCTTTTGGAGATAGTGTTAATCTTGACGCAAGATAGGTGCATGGTTTGCGTCGAACATACCATAGGCTTGGAAATCATTTTGGACGCACCCGATGGAACTCCTAGGTGACGTGGGTCATGTGGAATCTCACTTCTTTCCGTTTGGAGACAGTGTTAGTGTCGGTGCAAGATAGGTGCATGCTTTGCACTAGATGTACCATAGGCTTACAAATTATTTTGGACGCACCGGATGGTGCCACTAGATGACGATGCTTAAGTGGAAGCCCATTTCGGTCTGTTTGGATGCAACTTTGGTACCACTAGATGATGAGGCTCAAGTGGAAGCTTGTTTCGCTCCGTTTGGAGATAGAGCTAATCTTGACGCAAGATATGTGCATGGTTTGCGTCGAACATACCATAGGCTAGGAAATCGTTTTGGATGCACCCGATGGAACTCCTAGGTGACGTGGGTCATGTGGAACCTCACTTCTTTCCTTATGAAGATAGTGTTAGTGTCGGTGCAAGATAGGTGCATGGTTTGCGCTAGATGTACGATAGGCTTACAAGTCATTTTGGACGCACCCGACGGTGCCACTAGATGACGATGCTTAAGTGGAAGCTTGTTTCGGTCCGTTTGGAGATAGTGCTAATCTTGACGCAAGATAGGTGCATGGTTTGCATCGAACATACCATAGGCTACGAAATCATTTTGGACGCACCTGATGGAACACCTAGGTGACGTGGGTCATGTGTCACTTCTTTCCTTATGAAGACAATGTTAGTGTCGGTGCAAGATAGGTTCATGGTTTGCGATATATGTAGCATAGGCTTACAAATCATTTTGGATGCAACTTTGGTACCACTAGATGACGAGGCTCAAGTGGAAGCTTGTTTCGCTCCATTTGGAGATAGTGCTAATCTTGACGTAAGATAGGTGCATGGTTTGCGTCAACATACCATAGGCTAGGAAATCATTTTGGATGCACCCGATGGAACTCCTAGGTGACGTGGGTCATGTGGAATCTCACTTCTTTCCATTTGGAGATAGTGTTAGTGTCGGTGCAAGATAGGTGCATGGTTTGCACTAGATGTACCATAGGCTTACAAATCGTTTTGGACGCACCGGATGGTGCCACTAGATGATGATGCTTAAGTGGAAGCCCATTTCGGTCTGTTTGGAGATAGTGCTAATCTTGACGCAAGATATGTGCATGGTTTGCGTCGAACATACCATAGGCTAGGAAATCGTTTTGGATGCACCCGATGGAACTCCTAGGTGACGTGGGTCATGTGGAACCTCACTTCTTTCCTTATGAAGACAGTGTTAGTGTCGGTGCAAGATAGGTGCATGGTTTGCGCTAGATGTACGATAGGCTTACAAGTCATTTTGGACGCACCCGACGGTGCCACTAGATGACGATGCTTAAGTGGAAGCTTGTTTCGGTCCGTTTGGAGATAATGCTAATCTTGACGCAAGATAGGTGCATGGTTTGCGCGAACATACCATAGGCTACGAAATCATTTTGGACGCACCCGATGGAACACCTAGGTGACGTGGGTCATGTTTCACTTCTTTCCTTATGAAGACAATGTTAGTGTCGGTGCAAGATAGGTTCATGGTTTGCGATATATGTAGCATAGGCTTACAAATCATTTTGGATGCAACTTTGGTACCACTAGATGACGAGGCTCAAGTGGAAGCTTGTTTCGCTCCATTTGGAGATAGTGCTAATCTTGACGTAAGATAGGTGCATGGTTTGCGTCAACATACCATAGGCTAGGAAATCATTTTGGATGCACCCGATGGAACTCCTAGGTGATGTGGGTCATGTGGAATCTCACTTCTTTCCATTTTGAGATAGTGTTAGTATCGGTGCAAGATAGGTGAATGGTTTGCGCTAGATGTACCATAGGCTCAGAAATCATTTTGAACGCACTCGATGGTACCACTAGGTGACGAGGCTCAAGTGGAAGCTCGTTTCGGCCTTTCGGACATAGTGCTCATCTTGAAGCAAGATAGGTGCACGGTTTGCGTCGAACGTACCACAGGATCAGAAATCATTTTGGACGCACCCGATGGAACTCCTAGGTGACGTGGGTCATGTGGAATCTCACTTCTTTCTGTTTGGAGACAGAGTTAGTGTCGGTGCAAGGTAGGTGCATGGTTTGCGCTAGATGTACGATAGGCTTACAAATCATTTTGGATGCACCCGACGGTGCCACTAGATGACGATGCTTAAGTGGAAGCTCGTTTCGGTCTGTTTGGAGATAGTGCTAATCTTGACGCAAGATATGTGCATGGTTTGCATCGAACATACAGCAAATAGTTTTGGACGCACCCGATGGAACTCCTAGGTGACGTGGGTCATGTGGAATCTCACTTCTTTCCGTTTGGAGATAGTGTTAGTGTCGGTGCAAGATAGGTGAATGGTTTGCGCTAGATGTACCATAGGCTTACAAATCGATTCGGACGCACTCGATGGTACCACTAGGTGATGAGGCTCAAGTGGAAGCTTGTTTTGGCCTTTTGGACATAGAGCTAATGTTGACACAAGATAGGTGTAAGGTTTGCATCGAACATACCATAGGATCGAATATCATTTTGGACTCACCCGATGGAACTCCTAGGTGACGTGGGTCATGTGGAATCTCACTTCTTTCCGTTTGGAGATAGTGGTAGTGTCAGTGCAAGATAGGTGCATGGTTTGCGCTATATGTACCATAGGCTTACAAATCATTTTGGATGCACCTTTGGTACCACTAGATGACGAGGCTCAAGTGGAAGCTTGTTTTGCTCTGTTGGGGGATAGTGCTAATCTTGATGCAGGATAGGTGCACGGTTTGCGTCGAACGTACCATAGGCTTGGACATCATTTTGGACGCACCCGATGGAACTCCTAGGTGATGTGGGTCATGTGGAATCTCACTTCTTTCCGTTTGGAGACAGTGTAAGTGTCGGTGCAAGATAGGTGCATGGTCTGTGCTAGATGTACGATAGGCTTACAAATCATTTTGGACGCACCCGATGGTGCCACTAGATGACGATAATTAAGTGGAAGCTCGTTTCGGTCCATTTGGAGATAGTGCTAATCTTGACGCAAGATAGGTGCATGGTTTGCCTCGAACATACCATAGGCTAGGAAATCATTTTGGATGCACCCGATGGAACTCCTAGGTGATGTGGGTCATGTGGAATCTCACTTCTTTCCATTTGGAGATAGTGTTAGTGTCGGTGCAAGATAGGTGCATGGTTTGCGCTAGATGTACCATAGGCTTACAAATCGTTTTGGACGCACCCGATGGTGCCACTAGATGACGATGCTTAAGTGGAAGCTTGTTTCTGTCCTTTTGGAGATAGTGTTAATCTTGACGCAAGATAGGTGTATGGTTTGCGTCGAACATACCATAGGCTTGGAAATCATTTTGGACGTACCTGATGGAACTCCTAGGTGACGTGGGTCATGTGGAATCTCACTTCTTTCCGTTTGGAGACAGTGTTAGTGTCGGTGTAAGATAGGTGCATGCTTTGCACTAGATGTACCATAGGCTTACAAATTATTTTGGACGCACCGGATGGTGCCACTAGATGACGATGCTTAAGTGGAAGCCCTTTTCGGTCTGTTTGGAGATAGTGCTAATCTTGACGCAAGATATATGCATGGTTTGCGTCGAACATACCATAGGCTAGGAAATCGATTTGGATGCACCCGATGGAACTCCTAGGTGACGTGGGTCATGTGGAACCTCACTTCTTTCCTTATGAAGACAGTGTTAGTGTCGGTGCAAGATAGGTGCATGGTTTGCGCTAGATATACCATAGGCTTACAAATCATTTTGGACGCACCCGATGGTGCCACTAGATGACGATGCTTAAGTGGAAGCTTGTTTCTGTCCTTTTGGAGATAGTGTTAATCTTGACGCAAGATAGGTGCATGGTTTGCGTCGAACATACCATAGGCTTGGAAATCATTTTGGACGCACCCGATGGAACTCCTAGGTGACGTGGGTCATGTGGAATCTCACTTCTTTCTGTTTGGAGACAGTGTTAGTGTCGGTGCAAGATAGGTGCATGCTTTGCACTAGATGTACCATAGGCTTACAAATTATTTTGGACGCACCCGGATGGTGCCACTAGATGACGATGCTTAAGTGGAAGCCCATTTCAGTCTGTTTGCAGATAGTGCTAATCTTGACGCAAGATATGTGCATGGTTTGCGTCGAACATACCATAGGCTAGGAAATCGTTTTGGATGCACCCGATGGAACTCCTAGGTGACGTGGGTCATGTGGAACCTCACTTCTTTCCTTATGAAGACAGTGTTAGTGTCGGTGCAAGATAGGTGCATGGTTTGCGCTAGATGTACGATAGGCTTACAAGTCATTTTGGACGCACCCAACGGTGCCACTAGATGACGATGCTTAAGTGGAAGCTTGTTTCGGTCCGTTTGGAGATAGTGCTAATCTTGACGCAAGATAGGTGCATGGTTTGCATCGAACATACCATAGGCTACGAAATCATTTTGGACGCACCTGATGGAACACCTAGGTGACGTGGGTCATGTGTCACTTCTTTCCTTATGAAGACAATGTTAGTGTCGGTGCAAGATAGGTTCATGGTTTGCGATATATGTAGCATAGGCTTACAAATCATTTTGGATGCAACTTTGGTACCACTAGATGACGAGGCTCAAGTGGAAGCTTGTTTCGCTCCATTTGGAGATAGTGCTAATCTTGACGTCAGATAGGTGCATGGTTTGCGTCAACATACCATAGGCTAGGAAATCATTTTGGATGCACCCGATGGAACTCCTAGGTGACGTGGGTCATGTGGAATCTCACTTCTTTCCATTTGGAGATAGTGTTAGTGTCAGTGCAAGATAGGTGAATGGTTTGCGCTAGATGTACCATAGGCTCAGAAATCATTTTGGACGCACTCGATGGTACCACTAGGTGACGAGGCTCAAGTGGAAACTCGTTTCGGCCTTTCGGACATAGTGCTCATCTTGAAGCAAGATAGGTGCACGGTTTGCGTCGAACGTACCACAGGATCAGAAATCATTTTGGACGCACCCGATGGAAACTCCTAGGTGACGTGGGTCATGTGGAATCTCACTTCTTTCTGTTTGGAGACAGAGTTAGTGTCGGTGCAAGATAGGTGCATGCTTTGCACTAGATGTAACATAGGCTTACAAATTATTTTGGACGCACCGGATGGTGCCACTAGATGACGATGCTTAAGTGGAAGCCCATTTCGGTCTGTTTGGAGATAGTGCTAATCTTGACGCAAGATATGTGCATGGTTTCCGTCGAACATACCATAGGCTAGGAAATCAGTTTTGGATGCACCCGATGGAACTCCTAGGTGACGTGGGTCATGTGGAACCTCACTTCTTTCCTTATGAAGACAGTGTTAGTGTCGGTGCAAGATTGGTGCATGGTTTGCGCTAGATGTACGATAGGCTTACAAGTCATTTTGGACGCACCCGACTGGTGCCACTAGATGACGATGCTTAAGTGGAAGCTTGTTTCGGTCTGTTTGGAGATAGTGCTAATCTTGACGCAAGATAGGTGCAGGGTTTGCGTCGAACATACAGCAAATCATTTTGGACGCACCCGATGGAACTCCTAGGTGACGTGGGTCATGTGGAATCTCACTTCTTTCCGTTTGGAGACAGTGTTAGTGTCGGTGCAAGATAGGTGAATGGTTTGCGCTAGATGTACCATAGGCTTACAAATCGATTCGGACGCACTCGATGGTACCACTAGGTGACGAGGCTCAAGTGGAAGCTTGTTTCGGCCTTTTGGACATAGAGCTAATGTTGACACAAGATAGGTGTAAGGTTTGCATCGAATGTACATAGGGATCAAAAATCATTTTGGACTCACCCGATGGAACTCCTAGGTGACATGGGTGATGTGGCATCTCACTTCTTTCCGTTTGGAGATAGTGTTAGTGTCGGTGCAAGGATAGGTGCATGGTTTGCGCTATATGTACCATAGGCTTACAAATTATTTTGGACGCACCTTTGGTACCACTAGATGACGAGGCTCAAGTGGAAGCTTGTTTGCTCCGTTGGGGGATAGTGCTAATCTTGATGCAGGATAGGTGCACGGTTTGTGTCGAACGTACCATAGGCTTGGACATCGTTTTGGACGCACCCGATGGAACTCCTAGGTGACGTGGGTCATGTGGAATCTCACTTCTTTCCGTTTGGAGACAGTGTAAGTGTCGGTGCAAGATAGGTGCATGGTCTTGCGCTAGATGTACGATAGGCTTACAAATCATTTTGGACGCACCTGATGGTGCCACTAGATGACGATGCTTAAGTGGAAGCTCGTTTCGGTCCATTTGGAGATAGTGCTAATCTTGACGCAAGATAGGTGCATGGTTTGCCTCGAACATACCATAGGCTAGGAAATCATTTTGGATGCACCCGATGGAACTCCTAGGTGACGTGGGTCATGTGGAATCTCACTTCTTTCCGTTTGGAGATAGTGTTAGTGTCGGTGCAAGATAGGTGCATGGTTTGCGCTAGATGTACCATAGGCTTACAAATCGTTTTGGACGCACCCGATGGTGCCACTAGATGACGATGCTTAAGTGGAAGCTTGTTTCTGTCCTTTTGGAGATAGTGTTAATCTTGACGCAAGATAGGTGCATGGTTTGCGTCGAACATACCATAGGCTTGGAAATCATTTTGGACGCTACCTGATGGAACTCCTAGGTGACGTGGGTCATGTGGAATCTCACTTCTTTCCGTTTGGAGACAGTGTTAGTGTCGGTGTAAGATAGGTGCATGCTTTGCACTAGATGTACCATAGGCTTACAAATTATTTTGGACGCACCGGATGGTGCCACTAGATGACGATGCTTAAGTGGAAGCCCTTTTCGGTCTGTTTGGAGATAGTGCTAATCTTGACGCAAGATATATGCATAGTTTGCGTCGAACATACCATAGGCTAGGAAATCGATTTGGATGCACCCGATGGAACTCCTAGGTGACGTGGGTCATGTGGAACCTCACTTCTTTCCTTATGAAGACAGTGTTAGTGTCGGTGCAAGATAGGTGCATGGTTTGCGCTAGATGTACCATAGGCTTACAAATCATTTTGGACGCACCCGATGGTGCCACTAGATGACGATGCTTAAGTGGAAGCTTGTTTCTGTCCTTTTGGAGATAGTGTTAATCTTGACGCAAGATAGGTGCATGGTTTGCGTCGAACATACCATAGGCTTGGAAATCATTTTGGACGCACCCGATGGAACTCCTAGGTGACGTGGGTCATGTGGAATCTCACTTCTTTCCGTTTGGAGACAGTGTTAGTGTCGGTGCAAGATAGGTGCATGCTTTGCACTAGATGTACCATAGGCTTACAAATTATTTTGGACGCACCGGATGGTGCCACTAGATGACGATGCTTAAGTGGAAGCCCATTTCGGTCTGTTGGATGCAACTTTGGTACCACTAGATGATGAGGCTCAAGTGGAAGCTTGTTTCGCTCCGTTTGGAGATAGAGCTAATCTTGACGCAAGATATGTGTATGGTTTGCGTCGAACATACCATAGGCTAGGAAATCGTTTTGGATGCACCCGATGGAACTCCTAGGTGACGTGGGTCATGTGGAACCTCACTTCTTTCCTTATGAAGACAGTGTTAGTGTCGGTGCAAGATAGGTGCATGGTTTGCGCTAGATGTACGATAGGCTTACAAGTCATTTTGGACGCACCCGACGGTGCCACTAGATGACGATGCTTAAGTGGAAGCTTGTTTCGGTCCGTTTGGAGATAGTGCTAATCTTGACGCAAGATAGGTGCATGGTTTGCATCGAACATACCATAGGCTACGAAATCATTTTGGACGCACCTGATGGAACACCTAGGTGACGTGGGTCATGTGTCACTTCTTTCCTTATGAAGACAATGTTAGTGTCGGTGCAAGATAGGTTCATGGTTTGCGATATATGTAGCATAGGCTTACAAATCATTTTGGATGCAACTTTGGTACCACTAGATGACGAGGCTCAAGTGGAAGCTTGTTTCGCTCCATTTGGAGATAGTGCTAATCTTGACGTAAGATAGGTGCATGGTTTGCGTCAACATACCATAGGCTAGGAAATCATTTTGGATGCACCCGATGGAACTCCTAGGTGACGTGGGTCATGTGGAATCTCACTTCTTTCCATTTGGAGATAGTGTTAGTGTCGGTGCAAGATAGGTGAATGGTTTGCGCTAGATGTACCATAGGCTCAGAAATCATTTTGGACGCACTCGATGGTACCACTAGGTGACGAGGCTCAAGTGGAAACTCGTTTCGGCCTTTCGGACATAGTGCTCATCTTGAAGCAAGATAGGTGCATGGTTTGCGTCGAACGTACCACAGGATCAGAAATCATTTTGGACGCACCCGATGGAACTCCTAGGTGACGTGGGTCATGTGGAATCTCACTTCTTTCTGTTTGGAGACAGAGTTAGTGTCGGTGCAAGATAGGTGCATGCTTTGCACTAGATGTACCATAGGCTTACAAATTATTTTGGACGCACCGGATGGTGCCACTAGATGACGATGCTTAAGTGGAAGCCCATTTCGGTCTGTTTGGAGATAGTGCTAATCTTGACGCAAGATATGTGCATGGTTTGCGTCAGAACATACCATAGGCTAGGAAATCATTTTGGATGCACCCAATGGAACTCCTAGGTGACGTGGGTCATGTGGAACCTCACTTCTTTCCTTATGAAGACAGAGTTAGTGTCGGTGCAAGATTGGTGCATGGTTTGCGCTAGATGTACGATAGGCTTACAAGTCATTTTGGACGCACCCGACGGTGCCACTAGATGACGATGCTTAAGTGGAAGCTTGTTTCGTCTGTTTGGAGATAGTGCTAATCTTGACGCAAGATAGGTGCATGGTTTGCGTCGAACATACCATAGGCTACGAAATCATTTTGGACGCACCCGATGGAACACCTAGGTGACGTGGGTCTTGTGTCACTTCTTTCCTTATGAAGACAATGTTAGTGTCGGTGCAAGATAGGTTCATGGTTTGCTATATATGTAGCATAGGCTTACAAATCGTTTTGGATGCAACTTTGGTACCACTAAGATGATGAGGCTCAAGTGGGAAGCTTGTTTCACTCCGTTTCGGAGATAGTGCTAATCTTGACGCAAGATAGGTGCATGGTTTGCGTCGAACATACCATAGGCTAGGAATCGTTTTGGATGCACCCGATGGAACTCCTAGGTGACGTGGGTCATGTGGAATCTCACTTCTTTCCGTTTGGAGATAGTGTTAGTGTCGGTGCAAGATAGGTGAATGGTTTGCGCTAGATGTACATAGGCTCAGAAATCATTTTGGACGCACTCGATGGTACCACTAGGATGACGAGGCTTCAAGTGGAAGCTCGTTTCGGCCTTTCGGACTAGTGCTCATCTTGAAGCAAGATAGGTGCACGGTTTGCGTCGAACGTACCACAGGATCAGAAATCATTTTGGACGCACCCTGATGGAACTCCTAGGTGACGTGGGTCATCTGGAATCTCACTTCTTTCTGTTGGAGACAGAGTTAGTGTCGGTGCAAGATAGGTGCATGGTTTGCGCTATATGTACGATAGGCTTACAAATCATTTTGGACGCACCGACGGTGCCACTAGATGACGATGCTTAAGTGGAAGCTCGTTTCGGTCTGTTTGGAGATAGTGCTAATCTTGACGCAAGATATGTGCATGGTTTGCGTCGAACATACAGCAAATCATTTTGGACGCACCCGATGGAACTCCTAGGTGACGTGGGTCATGTGGAATCTCACTTCTTTCCGTTTGGAGACAGTGTTAGTGTCGGTGCAAGATAGGTGAATGGTTTGCGCTAGATGTACCATAGGCTTACAAATCGATTCGGACGCACTCGATGGTACCACTAGGTGACGAGGCTCAAGTGGAAGCTTGTTTCGGCCTTTTGGACATAGAGCTAATGTTGACACAAGATAGGTGGTAAGGTTTGCATCGAATGTACCATAGGGTCAAAAATCATTTTGGACTCACCCGATGGAACTCCTAGGTGACGTGGGTCATGTGGCATCTCACTTCTTTCCGTTTGGAGATAGTGGTTAGTGTCGGTGGCAAGATAGGTGCTTGGTTTGCGCTGTATGTACCATAGGCTTACAAATCATTTGGACGGCACCTTTGGTACCACTAGATGACGAGGCTCAAGTGGAAGCTTGTTTTGCTCCGTTGGGGGATAGTGCTAATCTTGATGGCAGGATAGGTGCATGGTTTGCGTCGAACGTACCATAGGCTTGGACATCGTTTTGGACGCACCCGATGGAACTCCTAGGTGACGTGGGTCATGTGGAATCTCACTTCTTTCCGTTTGGAGATAGTGTAAGTGTCGGTGCAAGATAGGTGCATGGTTTGTGCTAGATGTATGATAGGCTTACGAATCATTTTGGACGCACCCGATGGTGCCACTAGATGACGATGCTTAAGTGGAAGCTCGTTTCGGTACATTTGGAGATAGTGCTAATCTTGACGCAAGATAGGTGCATGGTTTGCCTCGAACATGCCATTGGCTAGGAAATCATTTTGGATGCACCCGATGGAACTCCTAGGTGACGTGGGTCATGTGGAATCTCACTTCTTTCCGTTTGGAGATAGTGTTAGTGTCGGTGCAAGATAGGTGCATGGTTTGCGCTAGATGTACCATAGGCTTACAAATCGTTTTGGACGCACCCGATGGTGCCACTAGATGACGATGCTTAAGTGGAAGCTTGTTTCTGTCCTTTTGGAGATAGTGTTAATCTTGACGCAAGATAGGTGTATGGTTTGCGTCGAACATACCATAGGCTAGGAAATCATTTTGGATGCACCCGATGGAACTCCTAGGTGACATGGGTCATGTGGAATCTCACTTCTTTCCGTTTGGAGACAGTGTTAGTGTCGGTGTAAGATAGGTGCATGCTTTGCACTAGATGTACCATAGGCTTACAAATCAGTTTGGACGCACCGGATGGTGCCACTAGATGATGATGCTTAAGTGGAAGCTTGTTTCTGTCCTTTTGGAGATAGTGTTAATCTTGACGCAAGATAGGTGCATGGTTTGCGTCGAACATACCATAGGCTTTGGAAATCATTTTGGACGCACCCGATGGAACTCCTAGGTGACGTGGGTTCATGTGGAATCTCACTTCTTTCCGTTTGGAGACAGTGTTAGTGTCCGGTGCAAGATAGGTGCATGCTTTGCACTAGATGTACATAGGCTTACAAATTATTTTGGACGCACCAGATGGTGCCACTAGATGACGATGCTTAAGTGGAAGCCCATTTCGGTCTGTTTGGAGATAGTGCTAATCTTGACGCAAAGATATGGTGCATGGTTTGCGTCGAACATACCGTAGGCTAGGAAATCGTTTTGGATGCACCCAATGGAACTCCTAGGTGACGTGGGTCATGTGGAAACCTCACTTCTTTCCTTATGAAGACAGTGTTAGTGTCGGTGCAAGATAGGTGCATGGTTTGCGCTAGATGTACGATAGGCTTACAAGTCATTTTGGGACGCACCCGACGGTGCCACTAGATGACGATTGCTTAAGTGGAAGCTTGTTTCGGTCTGTTTGGAGATAGTGCTAATCTTGACGCAAGATAGGTGCATGGTTTGCGTCGAACATACCATAGGCTACGAAATCATTTTGGACGCACCCAATCGAACACCTAGGTGACGTGGGTCTTTGTGTCACTTCTTTCCTTTGAAGACAATGTTAGTGTCGGTGCAAGGATAGGTTCATGGTTTGCTATATATGTAAGCATAGGCTTACAAATCGTTTTGGATGCAACTTTGGTACCACTAGATGATGAGGCTCAAGTGGAAGCTTGTTTCGCTCCGTTTGGAGATAGTGCTATCTTGACGCAAGATAGGTGGCATGGTTTGCGTCGAACATACATAGGCCTACGAAAATCATTTGGATGCACCCGATGGAACTCCTAGGTGACGTGGGTCATGTGGAAATCTCACTTCTTTCCGTTTGGAGATAGTGTTAGTGTCGGTGCAAGATAGGTGAATGGTTTGCGCTAGATGTACATAGGCTCAGAAATCATTTTGGGACGCACTCGATGGTACCACTAGGTGAACAAAGGCTCAAGGGAAGCTCGTTTTGGCCTTTCGGACATAGTTGCTCATCTTGAAGCAGATAGGTGCACGGGTTTGCGTCGAACGTACCACAGGATCAGAAATCATTTTGGACGCACCTATGGAACTCCTAGGTGGACGTGGGTCATGTGGAATCTCACTTCTTTCTGTTTGGGAGACAGAGTTAGTGTCGTGCAAGATAGGTGCATGGTTTTGCGCTAGATGTACGATAGGCTTACAAATCATTTTGGACGCACCCGACGGTGGCCACTAGATGACGATGCTTAAGTGAAGCTCGTTTCGGTCTGTTTGGAGATAGTGCTAATCTTGACCCAAGATATGTGCATGGTTTGCGTCGAACATACAGCAAATCATTTTGGACGCACCCGATGGAAACTCCTAGGTGACGTGGGTCATGTGGAATCTCACTTCTTTCCGTTGGAGACAGTGTTAGTGTCGGTGCAAGATAGGTGAATGGTTTGCGCTAGATGTACCAATAGGCTTACAAATCGATTCGGACCGCACTCGATGGTACCACTAGGTGACGAGGCTCAGTGGAAGCTTGTTTCGGCCTTTTGACATAGAGCTAATGTTGACACAAGATAGGTGTAAGGTTTGCATCGAATGTACCATAGGGTCAAAATCATTTTGGACTCACCCGATGGAACTCCTAGGTGACATGGTCATGTGGCATCTCACTTCTTTCCGTTTGGAGATAGTGTTAGTGTCGGTGGCAAGATAGGTGCATGGTTTGGCGCTATAGTACCATAGGCTTCACAAATCATTTTGGGACGCACCTTTGGTACCACTAGATGACGAGGCTCAAGTGGAAGCTTGTTTTGCGCCATTGGGGGGTAGGTGCTAATATTGATTGCAGGCTAGTGTGCACGTCTGCGTCGAACGTACCATAAGGCTTGGACAGCGTTTTGGACGCACCGATGGAACTCCTAGCGTGACCGTGGTCATGTGGAATCATCACTTCTTTCTGTTTGGAGACACGTGTAAGTGTCGGTGCAAGATAGGTGCATGGTGTGTGCATAGATGTATATAAGGCTTACAAAATCAATTTTGGACGCACCTATGGTGCCACTAGATGCGTATGCTTAAGTGGAAGCTCCTTTCGGTCCATTTGGGGGGGAGATAGTGGCTAATCTTGCCGCAAGATAGGTGCAATGGTTTGCCTCTAACATGCCACTAGCTAGGAATCATTTTGGATGCACCCGATGGAACTCCTAAGTGGACTGGGAATCTCCTGTGGAAATCTCCCTTCTTTCCGTTTTGCGAGATAGTGTTAGTGTCGGTGCAAGATAGGTGCATGGTTTGGCTAGATGTACCATAGGCTTACAAATCGTTTTGGACGCACCCGATGGTGCCACTAGATGACGATGCTTAAGTGGAAGCTTGTTTCTGTCCTTTGGAGATAGTGTTAATCTTGACGCAAGATAGGTGTATGGTTTGCGTCGAACATACCATAGGCTTGGAAATCATTTTGGACGTACCCGATGAACTCCTAGGTGACGTGGGTCATGTGGAATCTCACTTCTTTCCGTTTGGAGACAGTGTTAGTGTCGGTGTAAGATAGGTGCATGCTTTGCACTAGATGTACCATAGGCTTACAAATTATTTTGGACGCACCGGATGGTGCCACTAGATGACGATGCTTAAGTGGAAGCCCATTTCGGTCTGTTGGAGATAGTGCTAATCTTGACGCAAGATATGTGCATGGTTGCGTCGAACATACCATAGGCTAGGAAATCATTTTGGATGCACCCGATGGAACTCCTAGGTGACGTGGGTCATTTGGAACCTCACTTCTTTCCTTATGAAGACAGTGTTAGTGTCGGTGCAAGATAGGTGCATGGTTTGCGCTAGATGTACCATAGGCTTACAAATCATTTTGGACGCACCCGATGGCCACTAGATGATGATGCTTAAGTGGAAGCTTGTTTCTGTCCTTTTGGAGATAGTGTTAATCTTGACGCAAGATAGGTGCAGGTTTGCGTCGAACATACCATAGGCTTGGAAAATCATTTGGACGCACCCGATGGAACTCCTAGGTGACGTGGGTCATGTGGAATCTCACTTCTTTCCGTTTGGAGACAGTGTTAGTGTCGGGCAAGATAGGTGCATGCTTTGCACTAGATGTACCATAGGCTTAAAAATTATTTTGGACGCACCAGATGGATGCCACTAGATGAAGGCTAGGAAATCATTTTGGATGCACCCGATGGAACTCCTAGGTGACGTGGGTCATGTGGAATCTCACTTCTTTCCATTTTGAGATAGTGTTAGTGTCGGTGCAAGATAGGTGAATGGTTTGCGCTAGATGTACCAAAGGCTCAGAAATCATTTTGGACGCACTCGATGGTACCACTAGGTGACGAGGCTCAAGTGGAAGCTCGTTTCAGCCTTTCGGACATAGTGCTCATCTTGAAGCAAGATAGGTGCACGGTTTGCGTCGAACGTACCACAGGATCAGAAATCATTTTGGACGCACCCGATGGAACTCCTAGGTGACGTGGGTCATGTGGAATCTCACTTCTTTCTGTTTGGAGACAGAGTTAGTGTCGGTGCAAGATAGGTGCATGGTTTGCACTAGATGTACGATAGGCTTACAAATCATTTTGGACGCACCCGACGGTACCACTAGATGACGATGCTTAAGTGGAAGCTCGTTTCGGTCTGTTTGGAGATAATGCTAATCTTGACGCAAGATATGTGCATGGTTTGCGTCGAACATACAGCAAATCGTTTTGGACGCACCCGATGGAACTCCTAGGTGATGTGGGTCATGTGGAATCTCACTTCTTTCTGTTTGGAGACAGTGTTAGTGTCGGTGCAAGATAGGTGAATGGTTTGCGCTAGATGTACCATAGGCTTACAAATCGATTCGGACGCACTCGATGGTACCACTAGGTGACGAGACTCAAGTGGAAGCTTGTTTCGGCCTTTTGGACATAGAGCTAATGTTGACACAAGATAGGTGTAAGGTTTGCATCGAACATACCATAGGATCAAAAATCATTTTGGACTCACCCGATGGAACTCCTAGGTGACGTGGGTCATGTGGAATCTCACTTCTTTCCGTTTGGAGATAGTGTTAGTGTCGGTGCAAGATAGGTGCATGGTTTGCGCTATATGTACCATAGGCTTACAAATCATTTTGGACGCACCTTTGGTACCACTAGATGACGAGGCTCAAGTGGAAGCTTGTTTTGCTCCGTTGGGGGATAGTGCTAATCTTGATGCAGGATAGGTGCACAGTTTGCATCGAACGTACCATAGGCTTGGACATCGTTTTGGACGCACCCGATGGAACTCCTAGGTGACGTGGGTCATGTGGAATCTCACTTCTTTCCGTTTGGAGACAGTGTAAGTGTCGGTGCAAGATAGGTGCATGGTTTGCGCTAGATGTACGATTGGCTTACAAATCATTTTGGACGCACCCAATGGTGCCACTAGATGACGATGCTTAAGTGGAAGCTCGTTTCGGTCCATTTGGAGATAGTGCTAATCTTGACGCAAGATAGGTGCATGGTTTGCCTCGAACAAACCATAGGCTAGGAAATCATTTTGGATGCACCCAATGGAACTCCTAGGTGACGTGGGTCATGTGGAATCTCACTTCTTTCTGTTTGGAGACAGAGTTAGTGTCGGTGCAAGATAGGTGCATGGTTTGCGCTAGATGTACGATAGGCTTACAAATAATTTTGGACGCACCCGACGGTGCCACTAGATGACGATGCTTAAGTGGAAGCTTGTTTCGGTCTGTTTGGAGATAGTGCTAATCTTGACGCAAGATATGTGCATGGTTTGCGTCGAACATACAGCAAATCATTTTGGACGCACCCGATGGAACTCCTAGGTGACGTGGGTCATGTGGAATCTCACTTCTTTCCGTTTGGAGACAGTGTTAGTGTCGGTGCAAGATAGGTGAATGGTTTGCGCTAGATGTACCATAGGCTTACAAATTGATTTGGACGCACTCAATGGTACCACTAGGTGACGAGGCTCAAGTGGAAGCTTGTTTCGGCCTTTTGGACATAGAGCTAATGTTGACACAAGATAGGTGTAAGGTTTGCATCGAACATACCATAGGATCAAAAATCATTTTGGACTCACCCGATGGAACTCCTAGGTGACGTGGGTCATGTGGAATCTCACTTCTTTCCGTTTGGAGATAGTGTTAGTGTCGGTGCAAGATAGGTGCATGGTTTGCGCTATATGTACCGTAGGCCTACAAATCATTTTGGATGCACCTTTGGTACCACTAGATGACGAGGCTCAAGTGGAAGCTTGTTTTGCTCCGTTGGGGGATAGTGCTAATCTTGATGCAGGATAGGTGCACGGTTTGCGTCGAACGTACCATAGGCTTGGACATTGTTTTGGACGCACCCGATGGAACTCCTAGGTGACGTGGGTCATGTGGAATCTCAATTCTTTCCGTTTGGAGACAGTGTAAGTGTCGGTGCAAGATAGGTGCATGGTTTGCGCTAGATGTACGATAGGCTTACAAATCATTTTGGACGCACCCGATGGTGCCACTAGATGACGATGCTTAAGTGGAAGCTCATTTCGGTCCATTTGGAGATAGTGCTAATCTTGACGCAAGATAGGTGCATGGTTTGCCTCGAACAAACCATAGGCTAGGAAATCATTTTGGATGCACCCAATGGAACTCCTAGGTGACGTGGGTCATGTGGAATCTCACTTCTTTCCGTTTGGAGATAGTGTTAGTGTCGGTGCAAGATAGGTGCATGGTTTGCGCTAGATGTACCATAGGCTTACAAATTGTTTTGGACGCACCGGATGGTGCCACTAGATGATGATGCTTAAGTGGAAGCCCATTTCGGTCTGTTTGGAGATAGTGCTAATCTTGACGCAAGATATGTGCATGGTTTGCGTCGAACATACCATA